>NC_053406.1:13892000-13949500 GCF_016859285.1 Xiphias gladius | reverse complement strand
CAATGTAAACATCAAAATATGAATCTTTAAAGGGGAAATGTGCTGTATACACATCAAACTATGTCTCCAGGTCTTGGGCTGTAATACTGTGTGTGTGGAAAAAATGTTGTATAATAGTCTTTTGTGGCACCAGAGGGAGCTGCGAGAAATCTGATGAATTGCCTCAAGTGACGTAGTTTGAGGTAGCGTCGGTAACCTCTATAGCCTGCTCTTCATCTCTACTCAATGCTAGGGGATTGAAGACGCTACTAGCATAACAAAACAGAAGCTCCGACCCAACTGTTGATACTCTACCTGAATCGTGGGTAATGTAGGCACCAGGTTTTGACAAGGAAGAATGAGTGGAATAAAAGAGATGCTATCTCTGGTTCTGCTGCATTAATTTTGATCTTTTTTTTAAAAAACTGTCCGTTGTGAGTCTGAGAATGTTAAAGGAGTGCAATGCTAAATCAGTGGAGTACTCTAAGTATATAACAGGATACTGTACATTGGATGTAGACAGTGCCACAGGGAACACAATCATGGAAATGATCTTTGAACTGGTTTTGTGAAGAAGCGTGTAAGGGCTGTTTAACTTGATGATGAGGCATCAAGGATAGCACAATGCACTTTTTTAAAATTAAATATCTAAATCAATGATTTTTCTTTTCTATGTTTAAAACTAATTTCAGGTATTCAGGTACCACTTATCCTGTGGGTTGTACTGTTAGCTATGGCAAGTTGAAATATCTTATTCACAGCACTAGTAGTCTGATATTTCATAGAACAAAAGTTGTACTTCAATTATTTTACCAAACCACAGATTTGATTTGTGAAAAATGTGCAGCTAGTTATTAGGTCTGGCTTGAAGTACTGCTATATACATATCACAAGTAATGGAAATACTCTATAACTCTCAATACTATATAACCTGTGGTTCCTCTTAACAATAAGGAATTATTGATGTTCAGCGAAATCTGGGAACACATTCAGCAAAGTATGTTCCCAGATTGTCCCCTGACCCGTTTCTAGGTCACTTATGTAAGGCTACTCCATTGAGCGGAAGTGTCTCTTGTAGGTTATAAATCATACATAGCTTGCAGAGTGAGATGAGACTGAAAAAGACGTGATTCATACTAGATAAAAGTCGTGATCCACTATAAGTCATTCTACAGAGGTTCTTCTGTTCTTTTACTGTCAGACAGGCAGTCTGGGCCCAGGTTGACACAATAGTAGTAAGAATAATTAACATTTTTCTTCCGTAATATCGTGCGACCTGCTGATCCTCTGATGGAGGTTGGGGGGTGTATCTGCCAGAGGAAAAAGGCACCCCCAGCGCAGTCAGAGCTGAATACCCCAGATCTCCCTCCCTCCATCTCTCCTTCTCTCTGTCTCCCGTGAAAGCTGCTTCTCTCGTGTGGCCTAGGCAACAAGCTTTTTCTATAAGACTGTTGCCAGGGCAACATAGAGGCAGAGCAGGGCAGTGTGAAGAGGAAAGAAAAAAGGAAAGGAAAGTGCAAGAAGCAAGAGAGGAGAACAGAGCAGAGGGAAGACCCAGGGAGAGAAGAGAAGTGGGAGAGGACAGAAACAAAGAATAATGAAGATGAGAATGGGGAGGAGAGAGTCACAATGATGGATGATGATCTTTACAGAGATCACATTAGCTAGATGAGCCCAGCTGATTTGACCCAGCTGATATATATGCAGACTTGTACATACTGTATGATGCATGACTCATTCTTAATAATTTCCAGGAGTTATGTACAGTTCTTGATCTGAAAACTTTGCCAACTGATATGTGATAAAACAGTTAAAACAGTAAAAACAGTGAAATAAGTTTTAAAGTAAACAAAGATCTCGTATGTCACTCTGGGAAAGTACACACACTCGCTGTACTTACTGCTCTTGAACAGTAGTCACTGGAATTACCATGATACCAGGATACTAGGGATAATTTAAGCACTTTAAGAATTTCCTATGACTACACAAAAAGGTTACGCATGTACATTTATTCATAATTACTTGATATTTCTCGATGCTTGTCTAGCTCTCTCTCTCACACACACAAGCACACAAGTATATGTGACAACAACTGAAGGACTGTTGGAGGCTTTGACGTCATCCCATCATACGAACCTTTACAAACGAAAAAGGTCAGGCAACATGGCGTAAGCTTATCTTTCTAGGCCACTTTTCCACCGTGTTTACCGCGGTGTTTCCATGTCACTGATCATAGACAAAATGCACTGAAAGGTGACAGTAGAGGATTGGCCGTGTTCCTACCCAGCACTGGTTAATATTCATGCCATCTTACGCATCTGCTGCTACATGCTGTAGATAATAGAAATCTTTTGGAGCATGAAGATAATGCATCACGTGTGAGAATGCAACCTCATCTGCCCTTCAAACTATGGACGTACACAGCAGTCTATAGCTCTCAGTTTTCATCTGATATTTCATGTGAAAATTTAACGCAGACGTGAACCTACATGGTTACATCAAAATAGCTGGGTATACTGTTATAATGATGGGTGTCTATAGAATATAGTAGATATCATACTGGCTAATGTGTATGGAGGAAATAACTTTTGGATGATTGCTTTTTAGACTTTTTTTGGCTTTTCCATTGCATTTTGTAGTTTTATATAAATGTCCACATTATTTTTTCATTTTGTCATATTGAATTTTGAAGCAAGAACTCCATCATTTCACTTAATAATGACATCCAAGTGTAATCTAATGACATAATTGTAAAAGGTAATTAGTAGTAATTATTTGCTTCGACTTCTGCTCTTTCCTCAGGTGGAGGGGATGTACAGTAGCACTCTAAATGCCTGATATTTCTGGCTCTGCCTCCATCCTTTCAGGTAACCTGTTGGTGATAGCTTTCGTCAGTTACTTTGGGGCCAAGCTCCATCGGCCAAAGATCATTGCAGTGGGTTGTGTACTGATGTCCATTGGCACCTTCATCATCGCTCTGCCTCACTTCATCATTGGACAGTGAGTAAAAGGAGCCAACGGGCCCGGTTCTTGTTTGACTTCAACTGTAGACTCTATCTCAGTCACTAATTTATTTTAGGTGCATTTTAAAAAACAAAACAAAAAAACAACAACATTTGAATGCATTATGATTCAATACAAGTAATGCTTGAGTTTCCAACACATCAACAACAGCTACACAGGAGCTACCCGGCACAAAATGTGATGTATATTTTTGTATGTCCTTTGACTGAACCAAAGATTAGACAGTCCAGTAAAATTTTAATTAAAAAATCCTCTCATCTTTCATTTACAAGCTGTGCCAAACAATAATGTACCAAATCATATCCACTGTACTGTAACTGTTAACCTATACCAGTTCAAACATATTGCTGTTCCAGTTAGTCTTGACTGTAGATGCTTCTAGAGATTTCACTTTTCTCAACAGGAGCTTTTTTGTTGTTCGATGTTACTCATGAAATCTACTCCCTTTAAAATTGACACAGATTGTATCCTATAACCAAGCAAAAATGATTCTTTAATCTCCCTTCCCCTGTTTTTTTTAACAGTTCCATTTGTGTTTTGTGTACAGCTATAAATTTGAAACATCAGTGCGGTGGGTAGGGAACTCATCACTTAACCCCTCTCCCTGTCCGGTGGGCTCACCAGCTGACCTGACCCAAGATGGTAAACTGCCTGAAGTGCCAGCCAAAGGTGAGCGTTTACACCTATACACACTAGTGCAGACAAGTAAAGATGTCCGACTACACTCGTCCTTTGCTCCAGGTTGTGAGGGCGAGTCCAACCTGTCGATGTGGATCTATGTGCTCCTGGGAAATGTCCTGCGGGGGATCGGAGAGACGCCAGTTCAGCCTCTTGGGATCTCTTATATAGATGATTTTGCTTCTGAGGAGAACGCTGCCCTATATGTGGGTAAGAAAAGCAGCACCCAGTGCTAGAGATACACTTACTAACTGTTCGATAAAGGTTAAAAAAAACAACTTTATAATTGATTATATTAAGTCCATGCTCTTGATCTGTAAAATTGAATTCCTAAGATGTAAAAATAGACTCCTGCACCAGTACATCAGTTCTGCTCTTGTCAACCATATCCAGTATGTATATACAAATAAGGTTTCTTATTACTGACCTGACATTTGGGGTAAATTTTTGCTGGTAAGTATATGACTAATAGTGTTACAGTGAATTTGGGCACAGAGTAATATCCTCGAGGCATCATACACTGCTCTGTTAATAGTTACACAATAGACAAGCAGGGCACAGGGGTCCTGTGTGGATGTCAGTTGAACTTTAGTTAAATTTCCATACAAATGTATTTACCCTGAGTGCACGATTTACAGCACAGTCCAAAAACAATAAAAGTCAGTGTACATACTGTACTCTGTTACGTTGTGTAAAAGGATGACCAAGATATATCACCAGCAAAGTTTTCTGTTCTGACTGTTACTGTTCAGTAGATATAGCAGGGAAGCTCTCAACAATTACAGTCATAGCAACAAATAATGTATATGGTCTCTGGTAGCCATCCTGTAATTGGTCAGTTTCCATGTTAACCAGGGAAGCCTGTGCATCAGATGTACAAACACAGTGATCAAGCCGTGACACTTTGTATGTTGCCACCTGTAGTTCTGTGAACCTCCAGTTTGGGCCGGGCACGTGTTTGGGCTGTCGATCCTCGTGTAGCACCGAGCCAGGGCCAGCAGGCAGCTCAGTCGACAAAGACAAGACGAAGGTCACAATACTTGATAAAATACTTCAGAGCTCTAGAATATGTTTTCAGCAGAACATACATATATTGATGTCGCTGAGACATCATCTTCCAGCCATCACCAACATATCTTCCCTAAACTTAACCATTTAATGAGCTCAAGAGGCACAAAGAGTGCCATCTCTTCATCCCCATCACGCTGGGAAACAAAGGCTAAAGGCAAGCTTATTGCTGCTACTCACGGACTAAAATAAAAAAAAAAAAGCAGGATTCATGTTTAGAGTGCTTGGAAGTCCCCAAAACTGTCAGCAAATGTGCTCTGTAGCAGTGAACGTCAAATGCACAGTGCAATAAAACAGGTAAAAGTAAGGTAATTTAAGGGCAAAAGTCCTTTAAAAGAATAAGCATGTGTCATCCTTATTGCATAAATCAATAATCAAAAATTGGGTTGCAGCCCCCACAGGAAGCAGCAAACACAATATTACCATATTTGGCCATGTGCAACAGTGGGGTTATGCTCAAATATGACCAAGGTAGTAAATCTTTGCTCTTCTACAATAGCAGATTATGAGTATTACTGAAAAAGAATATGCTTAATCAGCAAGTCTTTCCCAAACCCATGAGGGTTTAAAACAGGTTGGAAAAAGGAATGTAGTGTAAACCAGTGTAAACCAATATGTATGCAAAATCTCAGCTCTGTTATTTACAGTATCTCAGTTCTTAATACACATAGCTAAAGTGCTAACCAGTTTGTGTGTTGTGTGTCTCTCTGGGTGTGTTTATTGTATCCTAGGCTGTGTGCAGACCATTTCGGTGGTTGGCCCTGTGTTTGGCTATCTGTTAGGCTCCCTTTGTGCCAAAATCTATGTGGACATTGGATTTGTAAAAATGGGTGAGTTTAAACAGGGGTGCATTTTTAATTTCAAGGTCAGACCTTAGCTTTTCATCATGGACTCACAAAGAGCTCATGTGAACAACATTTGTACTGGAGAACATTTGGTTGAACACATTTGTTTGTTCTTCCATCATCTTAAATCATATGGAAGCCTATCCATCTTAGAGAGGTAGTTAACACTTGTTGCACTAAGAAATGTTTGGTTTGTGCTGTCACATTTGCCTATAAAAGACACTGTAATATTAGTGACCAGAATAAGTTGGGGAAACCATTTGTCTATTTTGGGTTTCCCACACTTATTGTGGTCAGATTTAATTTTCAATTTTATAACACATCCATAATTTAATAATGAATTGTTAGGCTACACAATTATGGTGTAGCAGTAAAGCAAACAAATCCATGACAGCATGGCGCTGTATATTTATTGGTCCCTTAGCAACTCCATAACTCTCCAGTGACCTATAAGTGGGTCATGAATCAGTATCAGATATGATTAAAGTAAGCGCAACATTCTCTCAAGGCCAAAAATGTAGAGTAGGCCTTTTTCATTGTAGACTTTTTGACATGTCACAGTAGGAAAAGCACAGGTGAAAAATAGTATGATTTATAACGGCAGAATATGGTTATTTCATTCCTGGTATTGTTCATGCTGGCTCACTGTCACACTGTCATGGCTTACTGGGATACTCGAATAGAACGTTATTAGTAACACATGTGCTTTTGATGCCATTACAACTTAAAATGTTCTGCTCTGAAAAAGGTCTTTTCATTCATAAAACTGAGGGATGATGTTATCAGCTACAACAACAAATGGACCACAGTCCGTGTGTGCACAATTCAAAGACTCAGAGCAGGTGTGCAGGATGAGCATCAATTAGCTAATGAATGGGGCCAGGTAAGGGAGAGGAAGGACAAACCCTTCTGTCAAGCTACATTCAGTGTACTTCTCCTGCACTGAATTCAATTTGGGTGCTCTGTCTTAAAAAGAACTTCAATATCTTTGTTTTCCCAAAATACATATTACACCAATGTCTTTTGTCTAGTTTTGATCGTTCTAGTTACAATTAACAGAGTGAATAACAAATCTAAAACAAAGCTAATCAGAAGAAAGATGAATGACGAATAAGAAGTGAGCCCAAAGGCCAATAAATAAAGCCAAAGAAAAAAAACCTTCACCGATTGATTTAAAAAAAAAAAAAAAAAAAAGCTTGGTTAAAAATGGCTACCCGTAGATTAGTACCTACTACTGAGACAAAATACAGGTTGTTTGGACTGTTGTGGTGACTTCTGCTGTTGTGCCTTAATGGCGAATATGTACTCAGTGCTTCATCTGTGCATCCTTTTTATTTGAGTATCCAGTCCAGTAGAGAGATCAGTGGCCTTGAGAGAGCCTGATGAACTATTCAAAAACCTCATATCACACTATCAAACTGTCCCACTAAACCAGACAGCATAAGCCACTATTATGTGCACCCTATTTTAAGTGAGCAACCCGAGCATTATATAAGCACTGATAACCTCTCAACCTCTGTTCCCCCAACACAGAAACCATCACCATCACCCCAGCAGATTCTCGCTGGGTGGGGGCCTGGTGGCTGGGCTACCTCATAGCCGGGGTCATCACCCTGCTCTCTGCCATTCCATTCTGGTTTCTGCCCCGCTCCCTGCCCATATCTCGGCCCCAGGGTTCAGAGAAGTGCGCACCAGAGCAGAGGAGTTTCATTAAAGACTCTCCCCTTCTGAAGCACAAGTATCCAGCAGACAAACATACTAGTTTTATAGAGATGGCCAAAGGTGAGAATGGATTTAGAGGTTTGCAGTTGTTTAAAAATAAACTTTTTTGCTTACCATCAGTGGTCCCTGTCGTCATTAGTGTTCATAAATATTGATGACTTTAATGTTTTATAAGTTTAAATCCCCTATATGTGGAAATGAATGGGCTATAGAATGAAAAACATAGACTGCACCATTTATTACCAACATTAACTCATTTTTCTATGACAAAAAAATGTATGCCATCACAACAATTCACAATGGTGCTATAAGTGCATCAACCTCTATACATAAGGGCTTTTTTCCTATTGTCATAAGGCAGTACTCCTTACACTACTTCATTTAGACAAATTTCATTTCACAGCAGTAATTAGAGATTGCTGCAGTCGGTCACTATTACAGAGATATTTAACATTCGCAGACAGGTGAGTGTTTCAACTCACATTTTTATCCCTCTACAGACTTTATTCCAACTCTGCAAACTCTGCTGGGACACCCTGTGTATCTGATCTACCTGTGTGTGACAATCATCCAGCTGAACTCTCTCATTGGCATGGTCACCTACAAGCCCAAGTACATCGAGCAGCACTTCAGGCAGTCCGCTTCAAAGGCCAACTTTCTGATGGGTATGCTACACTCTCCATAAATACATTTATGTGTCACATGATTTAATCGTGTATTACAACCTGTAAATCATTACATAAAAGACCCAGGGAAGGGTCTTTCTGCTTGGTTTGCATTGTATGGTAGAACAAGCTCTTGAATGTGCCTAGTTTACTCACATTAATTTTAGTGTCAAGTATATACACAACGTACACTGTAAAGATTAGTCGTTTAGCATGTTCTAAATTCACAGGGTTTCTTTCCGTAATCCCTGTCAGTTTATTTACTGGTCAGCATTTTTTCCCCCAGGCAATTTATAGTGTTTTACATTTGTTAAATGAAGCCTAAAGAGACCTTTGGAGAGAAGATGTTGTGAGGACTGGGCTGGAGTTCTAATTCAGCCAACTAACCACTACAGCTGCGATGTGAGAGAGGGCTTTGTGTATAGAATAAAATATCTAGCGAAGTCGATAACATAAGATTAAAGTATCTAGGTTCATGTGGTCTCCTCAAAGGGGATGCCTTTGCTGACCAGACTGCCTGCATATGAAAGAGAATGCAATATTAGTGACCAGAGCTAATTACATGGGTATAGATAAAAGACCATGTCTTCACATTGATGGTAAATGAAGGTAATGAAGGTAAAAAATGTCCTTTGATCAAGGACATTTGGAATTTGTGTAGCCTTATTTTTACTCCGAGTGTCTCAGTAGTTTACTTCCATGCAATATTAGCAAGTGTCAGAAAGATGATAGGCAATATGAAATCATATTGTCGATCCTTTTTTAAATCCAGATTTAGCCTTTAAAGCAACATCTCATTTCAGTTAATATTGATCCTGTGTTCCACTGTTTCCCTTAATCTTAGGTGTGATCAATATCCCCGCTGTGGCACTGGGGATGTTTTCTGGAGGTCTGCTAATGAAGAGGCTGAAGCTGAACATCATGGGCGCAGCCAAGTTTGCCTTTGGCACTTCTTTGATTGGTTACATCTTGTCGTTGTTGTTCTTTGCAATGAGCTGCGAGAATGCAAAGGTAGCCGGGGTGACACTTTCATACAACAGGTGAGTCACAAGCGATCACATGGTGTGTTGGGGTTAATGACTATTGTGCAGATATTTCTTATTTCAAATTTAATGAACACAGTACAAACAGTGCTTTACCACACAGATTATTACTTAACATAATGTAAGTGCACAAGTTTCAGCTTTGCTGCATTCGCGTACAACTGGCTGGAAATAACAACAAAATGCAGCTAGTAATTTTTTTTAATCAAGTTTTATATCATGACTCAAGCCTAGAGGTGAGTGGCTTTAATGTGCTGTAGTGACAGTAAAGTGGTCCATGTAAGGTGTGCAACTAATAACTGAATTTATTTATTTGATCAAAAACAAAAATGTGTGACAGAAGTTGATTTAAAGGTGCTATATGTAAGTTTTTGCTATTGCTACGTAGCCAACGTTAGCATTAACACCTGTTTACTTACCAGTCTAGAAGAAACGTTGTTAGTTCATTAACAAATTTAATTCCTTTACTCACCAAGAGCTTTCTCCAGCGGTGGTAAGCAACGCCAATGTTAAGTCTCGTTTTGCTTCTTTTTCTATCAATTCTTTTCCTCTAGTGAAGTTAGCATGCAAACCAGCTAGCCCAAGCCCGTTAGTCTCATAATATCACTTTGTGATATTGAGTCACTGTATCGTCCAGTCTTCCCTCAGTCCAACATGAGTGGATACAGCAGTAGCGCTGCCCATACGCCAAATTGTAACCTCTTTTCTTGTAAATGCAAACATGGCCAAAGCTCTTGGTAAGTAAGCAGCTGTTATTGCTAACGTTGGCTACGTAGCAATAGCAAAAACTTACATATAGCCCCTTTAAAAGTAAGAATGTTGACCTGTATCCAGGCAGAGCTGGCACCATAGTAGGTAGCCAGTGGGTGATCACAAGCTTAAACTCAGCCAAAAATAACAGACCAACAAAATAACTCACTCCCTGCCTGTGCCCAATGCACCGCTGAGACCTAAAACTGAGGTTCAGCAGCAGATGCAACTGAAGTGACACTGCTGACAAAACCGATTAAAAGATGCCAGACTGATACAACGTGCTAATTAATTAACCTACAGTGAGCGTGCTGATGCTGGCACACACAATTAAAACCCAACACTGCTTGTGGTACATAAAATATTCCATGTCCTAACGCTCATTAACTCTGTGTTTATTTCATAAATGAGCGAGCTCACTTATTTATTAATCCCATCATTCCCTAACCCCACCTCACCTCCACCCTGGCACCAACAATGGTTAAGTAAATGGTAATTAATAACATGTACTAATAAGTTTGCCTACATCATTCCTTCAAGTTATTTTTAAAATGTGTGACATTTATGAGAAAAAGATACATTAGCTTTAAAAAATACACAATTTTCTCTTAAAGGTATATTGTCTTTCCCACCCCCCAAATAATGTATTAAAATGTGTAACAGTTTCTGTTAGTAATGTTGCTTCAGCCTAAAGTATTTATTTTTCAAATACATTACAAGTATGCTAAGCATTTAAAGGTGTAATTATGTAAAGAGTACTATAACAAATGCTCTCTTCCTTTCAGCATGGATAGGATATCTTATGATAAACATCCAGTGTACACAGCCTGCAACTCAGACTGTTTTTGTTCAGCGAGTGACTGGGACCCAGTCTGTGGAGATAATGGTATCACGTATGTTTCTCCCTGTCTTGCTGGCTGCACCAGCTCTGCTGGCTCAGGGAAAAACACAGTAAGTTGACAAGGTACTCAAACTATAAAAAATATTGCTCATGGAAAATTAATTTATGCTGGTACATACCTTAGTAGTGTGTAGGCTCCAACAAAGGCCAGTGTATATAGCATAGCTTTGGCTGATTATATGCCTATAATTCAACTTAGTTTAGTTGAACACATTTTTGTTGCCGTAAAGTTTTGTTTAATGTTGTTACATGATGCAGGTTCCATCTTTTAAAAAATGTATTACTGAGAAGAGAAGTACACTGCCACCTGTTCATGCATGTGCATTCATTTATCCTCAAATGTGAGAGTGAATGGAGTTCACAATTAAAATTTGCAGTCAAAACAAAACAGTTCCTCAGTCTTGTCGGAATTTCTGTAACCAGAGCAATACATGCATTAACATAGGAACATTTTTTTTTTAATTTGTACTACTTTGTAGATAATGTGAGTGCTATGAGAGCCCTTGTCAGGCATAGCCTAATAATCAGACTAAAGTGCTATTTTGTTTCCCTTCATTATCACGACTCTAACTGCTGTGGAAAATCTCAGATGTGGGCAGCAATTCAGTGATTCTGGAACCAGAGTACATCAGGCTCCACTGCACATGATTGACTTTTATTTTTTTAATTGATTAATGGTGATGGCAGAACACAGCAGATCCTGCAGCAGTGGTTTCAACGAGAGACAGAAGGCAACGCGTAGTGCATTGACATAGACTGTGAATGTTGTCAACAAGTCAGAAAAGATAATTATATGTTTTTATTTTTCACGTTAAAAATGTCAAAATATGACTGTAACATATGCAGGGTTTTAATCCTTTCAGTCTTCTCTGGCTTTATGGATTTCTAAAACTTTGAATATCTCAAGGCTTACAGAGTAATATCCTCGAGGCATCGCTTTCTGCTGATCTAATTATTAAATATGTCATTTTCCATCCTAAATCTCATTACAATTCAGTATGTACACCTTTCTGACTGAAAAAGAAATGAAACGCTGAAAACTCCAGCACCACACCCATTTCCACTTGTATGTTTGTATGTACTGTAAGTACTTATTGTTGTGTGTATACGTGTGTCTCTGTCCTGCTATACATGGTCACTTGTGTGCGACTGTGCATGTCTCTCCAGGTCTTCTCTAACTGTAGCTGTGTCGGTGTGGCTGGTAACTTTACGGCCAGTACAGGTCAGTGTCCTCACAAGGACGACTGTGACAGTGTGTTCCCGTACTTCCTGGCTCTCTCTGTCATCACTTCCTTTATCATCTCCCTCGGGGGGACACCAGGCTACATGCTTCTCATCAGGTCAGATTTAAGTCAAAAAAAACAACAACATTTATACACAATGTGATTTCACCATCACATACCCCTTGTTCACTTTGGGATATCAAATCATTTCACAATTGATTTACTGATGCAACTTTAATTTGAAGCTGTGTGAGCTGGTGCCGATTTCAGAAACTCTTTCACAGCCAAAAAATGTTGTTAACTGACATTCAACTTAATATGAGCCAAATTTATAGCAGTGTTCGAAATGTTTACTAAGTTAGTCCTTCAGTGACAGGTTCAAATTCAGTGACATTTTTCATAATTTGTTCATTTGATTCAATGACTCGGAAAGGGAAAAAAAAATCTCACATTTGAGTTTTACGCGTAAGTGCTTGATTGTTCAAATACCTTATGCCTGCCTGATGTGCTAATTTCCATGAATCATGGGAAGTGTATGTTATTATTTTGCTTCCATGGGGATCAAAGCATCCAGAGACAATGATTGGGGTCATTACTGTTATTGGCAATGGTTACATGTTTGTTAGTGTTTTTTTTTTGTGTGTGTCTCTTTGCACATGTATAAACAGTGGCTTTTTCAAACAACCTGTGTAAAAATAGTCTGTTTCCAGTCATATGATTTCTTGAGGTTTAAATCCCTTGATATGATAGTATGGGTAGGAGGTTACGTTCGGTTGAAAATCACTTAAATTCTTGAAGGCCAATCTCTGTTCCTCTGCTCACAAATGAGGTCAGGGAGACTTGTCCAGTTACCAAATGCAAAGTGGAAAACTCCTACTGCTGCCTTGTTGACTTGCTGATTTTCTAACAGTAATTGACTATGATATGCTCCTGAGAGCATTGGTAATATTAGCTTTGATGAGCTTTGATCATTTCCTACAAACAAAGCACACGTTGTTGAGTGAAACGAAAATCTTAGAATTCAGTGTGGTTAGCGGCCGCTATTTTAGAGATATCCCGAAGAATCTTCCTGAGAATCCTGAGAATCTTCAGACAAACAATGGCTATCTTTTAAAGAAATTACATGAAACAATAGTTGTTAATAAAATGCATACATTTTAGGAATTTGCCAGAGGTATTGCATTGGAATACATACAGCATACATGTGGCCTAGCCCAAAATCATGTATTATGAACTAGATATACAGTATTCTTCTGCACCACAGCATCCTCTGCTGGCTGACACTCAACTTAACACCTTACTGATCAGACCTTCCATAGATACAAGATAGCAAGACGACCCTGCTTTTTTTTCCATTCTATATACCAGGCTATATTTTTCACATAGAAAGGTTCTATTGAGAGGTTAACATGACACGTGTACAAATAAACACACACACACACACACACACACACAAACAAAAAGATTTCCTAAAGCCATATCAGCTGATCCTGTTTGAATGCAGTGGCCTCACGGGAATGAAATGACTTTATATGCTGTGTTTTTACTATTTTACTGTCTCATTTATTTGTCATTTTCATTCCTCTGATTTTCAGAGATGTGAGTTCTGAGATCAGAAAGAGGCTGTATGTTATAATAGCTTTTGGAAACGACTGATTAGGCAGAGAATTGCCCCAAGAAGTTTAGAAGTGTCACCATTTTTTTTAAACAAAAACATGTTGTATGTGTCCATAGGTTCTAACAAACATGTTGAAGGTATTTTCTACCTCATAAAACATTTAGCGGTTATTTTTTTAAATCATGGAACATTCATTGCTTACATATAGTGTAAGTTTTTACTGAACTGGACATTGCTAATTGCACTAGTTAAGACTTAGTTTTATCAAGAAGTAAGTTACATGAGTAAACTGACCAGGAATGTGTTTTTCTCTTTTGTTGTGTAGACATAGCTGAGATTCGCTAACCAGTTTCTGATATTTCCTGAAAAATGTCTTCACGTTTTCTTCATGCAGGTGCATAAAACCACAGCTGAAATCTCTGGCCTTGGGTTTCCATGCTCTGGCAACGCGTACCCTTGGTAAGTCTCCTTTAAAACCCATCCTGCTGCCCAGGGCTACGATGCAAACCTTGAAAATGTGTCGTCCTGGTGTCTAATCTACCTGAAGAACTTTGCTATCTTTCTTCCATACTTCCCTCTCACTCAAATTACCAGATACACTCCAAAATGCTTGTATTTGCTAAAATGTCAGTGTTTGAGCCTAATTAAAATGTTTCCGATTGCTCTGAAGAGTGTTTGCAGAATCTGTTGTTTCAGCTCTTCAGGATGTGATTGGGAAAATGTGTTTGTGATCCTATAGCAGGAATCCCAGCACCCATCTACTTTGGAGCAATCATTGATACCACATGTCTAAAATGGGGTCAGAAAAGGTGTGGAGGCATAGGAGCCTGTAGAATCTACAACACCACTGCATACAGGTAGCGCTCACATGCATGACAATCTGTGTTTTATGGATCTTCTTTCATTTTCAGGATTCATAAGATTGGCTTAACATCAGGTCTACTGCAGGCTCAGATTTTTTTATGTTTTATGTTGCAGGTTTGGATTTTATGTGGCTATGACTTGATGAACATTACACATTTTGTACAATGTGAAATTTTGAAACAGATTTGAAAGTTACTTCATGTTTGACATTTCTCTCCAGATCTGTTATATCGGACAGCACTACAAAGAATGAATAAAATACTAGAAACACTTAATGGAAAAACTTCATATCAAAGCTGCCAGACCTCCTTTCATGTCTTTCACATGTTCCTCATTGCATTCAAGCTAACATGAGCCACCTTTTGTCATGTGTGCAATGGTGATTTACTTAACCTCGGCTGAAGGCTTTCTCCATTAAGTGTTAACATAAATACACTGCAGAGATTTTCAAACGAGGCCTGTCCCCCAGGGGGACGGCTTCAGAGACTGTGACATACAGCTCATGAAAGCAATTATGGTACTTTAAAACCTTTACCGCCTGATTGCTTCAATTTGCTTTAAAAGTCATCGTACTCCTTTCTCGGAGTCATAACCGTAAAATCGGAACACACAGACATGATGCACATATTTTTAGATTCAGTGTGACTCGCACTACCCAAGGATATCAGTGTGGACTATTATGGTGTCTTCCATCACCAATAAACATCCATAAATCAGTATATAAATCGCAGAAAAAAGATGTTCCTTTATAACTCCAAGATGTAGGTGAGAATTATCAAGTTTTTAAGTTTTCCTCAGTATTAAAATAATCTGGCGATAGCTGTCTGTACATCCATGGGTATGATACAAACAGGAATTTCTAATATGTAATTCAGCATACTTTAATTGTACCACTTTGCTAAAATGTAAATAAATATAGGCTTCAAAAAATTTGTAGCCCACTAACTAGCAACTGATATCTAAAACAATACAGATATAAATTAATAAATTTCAATTAATAAATAAAGAAATAATTGAATAAACCTGATGCTTTGGTATCAGGTTTAGCCATCTTCTGGTAGACGGAGCCACTGTGGCATCCATCAGTCGTCTGTAACTCCTCCATTTGTCCACCACTCTGATTTGTCTTCCTCTCTGATCCCAATAATGGATGTTTGTGCTGCCACCTTGTTTGTCTTTCTAAACAACCCTCGGTCCTTTCTCTCCTCCATTCAATTCCTCCTCCTCTATTGTCAAAAGAAACCTAATCTTTATTTTTTTATTTACACCTTTGCTTCTCAGGATTGCATACCTTGGCCTGACACTGAGCCTGCGGACTATCTCGTTCATTATTTGCATCCCGGGCTTCATTCTGCTCAGTCGACAGCTGAAGAAAGAGGAAAAAAATGCCATCCATGGAGCTCTGGCCAACGGAGGAACAGAGCTGGAGGCACTCAGGAAGGAGGAGTTTGTGATTTCTAATTCTGACCAGTTACAACAAACATCAGACAACCGCACAGACAGGGAGACACGGCTGTGATCCAGCAGAACTGACCCCCTTTGTCCCCCTTCACACACACCACAGATGAACAAATACATCCATACACATATATAGACACCCACAGTATGCACAGAGTGACACTGTACACATGCACACACACTCACACAAATGAGATTTGCAGGGAATCACACGTTGTATCCGATTATCTCATATAAAGCATAAATTCTATATTTGTACTACTGGATCTGTAAAGGCTTTCTGAATTTGACAGAAATTTGATATAACTGACATATTTCTTGAATGTACATGCTGTTCTTTTTCCTTATAAAGAAAACTATTTTTCTGTTTTAATGGTGGCACAAGAGATTAGATGGGAAATATGACTTGTACAGACTACTGCAGAAAAAGTGTAATTCTGAACACCAGCACTTATAAAGCTGACTCTTTGGATTTTTCTTTCAAATGAAGTTTTTCTTCCTAATCACCAGTGTTACTGAACAGAAGAAGAGAAGTGGCCTTAAAAACCAGACATGACACTAAATTTAAATGAAAAATGAAAAAAATAAAAATAAAATGAGGAAACGAGGAAAATTTGGCCTTCAAAGAGACAGGATGGGATGATTTTTTTTTTTTTTTCAGAATTTTTAAAGGAAACGATGAGCGGGTTGTTGTAGAAATGTGTTTGAACATATATTTCAGTCACTTTTAGAGGGCTTGGCTGTTTTGACGTCTGTGCCTCATTCACTCAACAGTTACCTCTAAATCGTGTGTGTCATCGTTCTCGTCTTTTATCTTTTACTTTAAGCCCAAAGGTAGGTCCATTGCAGTTTGTGTTGTGCACTTTCTGGATGTGAATGCTCCTTTTGATATTTATACTCCCTAAAAATGGAAATTGTATTTTACTGAGATCTGCTTACCTGTTTGTCTGGAGGCTGCTCTGATTTCAATATCGAAGACGACCACAAGGGGGCAGTACCATATCTTGATATGGAATTACTGAGGAAAAATGTTTAAGAATACACAGTCAACTAAACTTGTTAACACTGATAATAAGGATTAGATTGAATATGCTCAGAGTAATCTCAGTGGGCCTCAGCAGGCTCTGGTATTAAATAACACTTGTTTGAAACGTGGCTGAGGTGAATGCTTGCCTTTGTGTCCGGTGGTTGCCATGTGTCGTGCCTTTTGAAAAGGCAGAATTTGTACTGTTAAAACAATGACAAACTGTATGCTGTCCCAGTCTTTAGGCAAATGAGTCTGAAGTGTCAGCACAAAAAGTCTGTATTTGTGTTGCTGATGTGTAAAAGCTCTGCTTCCGCGTCACCAGCCGTTGCTCTACAATGTTTCACTGGTCAGTCTGTTTTTATGTTATGTTGTGTTAAGTTTTTCTGTGTATTTTTGCACGTGCATTAACTCCTGTGCCAAAACCCACAAACAGAAACATCACGGTCTAGTCTCAGGTTTTTTCTATCGCATTTATTCTCATAAATGGCTTCATCCCAAAATCAGAACCCTTTTCCATGAAATCTGACAAAATGATTTCTCAAAGTGAAATCAGTCCACTAGCTGCTGGATCTCAAGACAACCGTTTTTAAAAAAAGTAATATTTATGTCTTTGTAAATGTATAACATCATTTTGTAAGATTTTATGTCCAAAATGGATATGTACCATTTTTGCCAGTGTACAGTATGTGGTGGCTGTATTGTCTTGAATTCAGGCTCAGTCTTACTGGCCACAAGTACAGACTCAGAGAGGAGCAGTGAGAGGTATGGAGGAAGGAAGTCGTCATCTAAGTAATGTAAGTCATTTACTTGCATTAAAGAAATCAGAATGAAAATAATTTTCTTGGATTATTTTTGTAAAATTTCGAAGAATATCTTAAATGTAATGCTTAAATAAAACTTTTAATATCCAATTAAATGATGTTATTTATCTATTCAAGGTGCTTAATTAAAGGTTCTATGCGTAACATTCAGAAAACCGTTGTTACTAATGACACCTATGGCCGTTGAGTGAACTGCAGTCGGCATCCTGTTGCTCGAACTCCATAGGTGTGCGCAAGCGAGCATTCTGGGCATCGGCCAAAACAGTGACCCGACCTACATGAGACTGAACGGGATTGACCGGCATCATGTTGATTAGATGAGGTAACTAAAGTTACACTGTTGTTATAGTTTGCCTATAAACCATATTTGACTCTCCAGCGCTGGCACAGCGCTAAAACGAGGTGCGGAGATGGGTCTGGCTATGTGAGACCATAACATTACGTTGTTTTGAAAGAGGATCTATGAAACAATATCATTATCAGCTTGCTAGCTAGTACAATATCGGCTAATGACGAACTAATCCATTCTCATTGAATGATACACTAACGGCATTTATATGATACAATGGGATGAGTGGGATGAGTAACGTTAGACCAAGACCAAAAGAAGGTCCTTCCATGAATCAAATGTCCTGCCAGCGTTGACCCTTATTTTTCCCCGATGTCGGTCACATTCCCCTTTGGCCAGACACGTTTCGCTAAATGAAATGTTTTTATATTTTTTTGCTTATGTGGAGCTTGTGTTGGAGTCTGTGTTGTGCTGGGAGCCAGTCGTTTGTTGACATTAGCGGACTCCATTTCTAAGCTAACGTTAGCTAGTGTTGGACACTGTTGGCGCTGTAGGGGAGTGAAAGAGGGGCAATGAGGCAAGGCACTCGGGAGCGGGCATAAATGTCACAACCTCTGAATTTTCCCTAGAAAATTTATTTTGAGTCCTTTACATAGCAATTGGTCCACAGGCTCTTATATGCAAAGGAGAAAGTCGGGAAAGCTCTCCTTTTTTAAGTTACATTACAATCTATTCACACACTGGCAGTAAAATATGTAAATTGCTACACTTTTTTAATTATAGTACCTTTAAGTACATGTTTAAATACTCTTAACAAGGCCCAGGATGAAGAAACAGATCTTTATTTTACAAAATGTACTGCATCCACCTACAAGGCACTTCATTCTGATTGCTGTCTATAACAGAAATATAAGACCACAACTTGAAGATGTATTTTGCTGTTTTATGACCTGAAAAGGAAATGTGGTAAATCCATGCATCAATCTCAGCTCATCTTGCAGGATAATGGAAATATAAGAAAAACCATACAGCCTATTTTTATACAGAACATCTCAAAGTGCAACTACTGTTCCAACCCATAAATGAACACTTGAAACATGCAGTGGAGCAAACATTACAGAATCTGGACCTTCAGAGGCCCAGAAACATGAATTGATTTTATTTTAAGCATAAAATAAGATCATAAATGGTTGAATTCAATTGTCTATCCCTATAGATCTCATGTTTTATTTATATCCACAGATATGAGGGGAGAGTTTCATCACATTTACATCTGAAAATTAAGCAGGAAACCAAAACAAAAAACACTTTGATGCTGCATGTTGTCTAACCATTATGTCCACCATAACTATTTAAGTTAAAAAAAGTACAGAACAATAGCTGGAATACAAGAAAAACGTGAAGATGATTTGTCTAAGTGCAACTGTACATGCAAACTACATTTGCATAGTCATGCAAATACAGACTGAATTTACACACTGTATTTATGCTCAAGTGGTGCAGCAGGTGTGCCTGCTACATGCAGAAATAAAGAAGCAACTCTTTAATGTCAAAATACATTCATAGCTGTTTGCCACAGTAATCTAAATCTTGCACTCTACGCTGTGCACCCGGCTGAAACAAATGACACAAACCATCAAACAACAGCCATCCTAGCTGCATATTTCTTTAACATATTAAGTGCGCTGTGATCAGACATGGGTCAATTACTGAATGAATTCTTTCCGATTACCCTGCACAATTAATCTGCCTGATAGACTGTGAACTTGAAGAATAAATCCTCTTAGTCACACTGCACCAGGCAGAAACAGGAAACCATCAAATATTACTCATTCCGTTTAAGCCAGTCTGGTTCTCTAATGCAAATTCACCTTCATGCTTTAAAACCATCATTGATTTCAGCCATTTTCCGAAGACCCATTCCTGGTTTTGGAATATGCATTGTGACACAAGGTGCTATATGACGGTAGAGCAAGTTTTGCAGTGGCCCTCTCGTGACAGGACTAAATTGCCGTATAAACACTTCAACCTTTAAACATTTTACAATAGCTAGTCATCCTTTTTGCTTCCACTATCTTGGAGGTTCTGAAAGGACAAAAAAATGAAAAGCAAATGTCAGATGTTATGTTATGTTATGTTATGTTATGTTAGATTAGATTAGGTCATATAAACGCATTAGGGGGGGCTTTAATTTTTTTTTACCTAAGAAATAATGGAACAAAATGTATTCCTTTTATCTACTGTAAATCCAACTGCCTACATGTTTTATTAGTTGAGATCATGGAAATTAGTGGGAACTGTTGTCATTAATTAGTATTAACAACCTTTGTTTTCAGTGTCTCAACACCAAAAAATAGGCCCCTGCACTTTTTTAATAGACTAACTGTATGTTAATAGTGAATGGGCCAACAAGTCATCATCCTGTTGTGGTTAGGACTTAGCATTACCTGGAGCTCCTGATGTTCTTTCAGCAGTCTGTCATACTCCCGGGCAAGGCCATCCGTCTGCGTCTTCATTACATCTGCCTCTGACTGGGACTTCTTCAGGGCTGGATAAGAAACAATCACACATCAACACAGGGCATCCTCATCATCTTCATCCACTAGAAGTGACAAGTTTTGAAGTCTATGGTTCTTATATCAACTTTCCTGGAGTCAGATTTAAAAAAAATAATACTAGCACACGCAAAAACAACATATTTACAGAGGACATGTGGACAAGTACATGGATACTAACCATCTTCTGCAGTCTTCAGTTCTTCTTTCAGTTTCTCCACCTCCTTTCTCAACAGCTCCATGCCCTCTGAAGTAGCCTTATCACCCTTCCCTTTCATCAGAGTCTGAAATACATAATCAAATAAAAATAAAAGGACATGACACACAGGTCTTTATCAGCTAACTGTAACCGTGATTCATTAATCTTCTGTGTGGGTGTGTGTGTGTGTGTGTTCGTATCTAGAGCTATCTAAGAGATACCTTTGAGTTGTTATCCAACCAGTGTGCAGCCTACCTGTTTCAGCAGCTCATTGTCCTCCATGTATTTCTTGGCAGTCCGATTAGCACTGTCAGCCTGCACCTGAAGAGCAGCCGTAGTGCCAGACACTGATGCCAGCTGGTTAATCAAGGTGATAACTCGCTTCATAACCCTGCAAAAATAACCGGGGTTAGAGGAAAGCCTGGTGCAAAGTATTTTTCATTAGTGATTAATTTTTTTTTTTTTTTTTTTTTTTAAATAAGTCCTTCGTGCATCAGTATGTGAAAGCAAAAACTCACAGCCAGAGGAAGACAGCAAAGCCAGAGATGTAGAGGTTTCTCTGGGCTCTAAAAAGCTTCATGTGAAGGTGGTCAAACATGTTCGGTTGCAGCTTGGCATCTGTGCCATGGTCTTTACCCGAATACTTTCTCACTTCACGGACAGCATCTAAAGAAAACGGAGCATGAGTTATAACCGGAAAGCTTAGATTTACGACTTTTTCTTCTCTTTACCATCTTCACAGAGTTTTTGGTTTTAAGATTTTGCCTACAGTAATACAGTCTCCAGTGATGAGACTGACTATGTGAAATTTGGCTTCATGTTTGAGCTTCTCAAGCCATACTCTCTGATGCATTGCAGCATCCAATAGCGCCCCCAAAACTTCTTCCCAGCTTGCGGTCGATGTTTTGAAACTACATCTACAGAGTTGTGTCCAAAACATTTAAACAGCTGATGTTACACTTACCGAGGAAGAGAACGATAAGTATTATGATCATGGTGAGAAACACTTTGTTCCAGAACATTGCCATGCAGCTCCAGATCCTCAACTGGAAAATACTCTGCCACCTGCAACAACACATGCACAAGCATTTACACAGTATGTAACAGGTCTCCACTCTAGATAATACACAAGCACAGTGTTCTGCAGGATCGCTACAACTGACAGTACATTTGTCACATCAGCACGTACCCTGCTCTGTTTTTGTTTGTGGTAATACAAACCTGACACACACACACACACACACACACACACACACACACACACACACACAGAGAAAGAGAGAGAGAGAGTATGAGTCTGAGTGACAATTACTTACCTCCTGGCAGAGATGAAGGGTAAACAGAGGATGACAATGATGCCAATCTCCATATAGAGAAAGAGGGCCACAGCAGTCCATTGCAAGGTCATCTCTGTTGAGGACCCCTGAAGACAACCTGAGAAAGAGAGACATGAAACCTTACGGGATAACAGGTAAGATGCGAGTTCTGGCTTGCCTCTCTGAAAAAAGAAGAAAACCTATCAAGCACATAAAGCTCAGTGTGTACTTTCGGGAGGTTTAGCTAGTTAGCATGTCTGGCTTTTCTTCCACCTAGACGATACAGCCTCTGTTGAGACAATTGATAAGTTAAGCTTTTTATCCAGGCAGTTCACATGACTTGATGTAAACTCGCAGAGGCTTAAGTTTGCTCTGTCAAACTCATATTATTGTATCGTACTTACAGTTTAAAGCTACAGGGCCACCACAAGCAATATGTGACCAAAAAATAGCGTGTGTTTATATGCTTATTCGAGGCAAATACCCCAAAACATACATTTAGTCTTTCAGAAATTATTTCCCTCTTTTCATTTTCTGTCCATGTTCCAAATCATGAACCCGATGCTCCGTTAACGTAAGCTTTTACCTTAACTACAAGCTAACGTTAACCTAACGTGGGTGACTTAGAGAAAGCCAATTATCCCCTTAAACATTTTAAAATGACACTAAGGTACGTGTGTGAGTTCGTGTCACAATTCGGGCAGAGCTATACACACCTTGCCGACAAAACCGCCAAAAATACCGACTAGAAGAGAGTAACTTCTCTACACTTCTGAAATTAACCACATGAAGTTTTTCTTCCTGCTTCTCTTCCTTTTCCACTCAGCTCGTCTGAAAAACCCAGCTTCCGGTCTTATTTTTCAAAATAAATCGGATATATGTTGGTATAACCTTGACGTCTTATGTATTTTATTAGCATGTTGATATCAAGCGTTAATATGGATGGAATTGCGTCCTTGTTTATTCATTGGTTGAGTATTAACATTTGAAATTCCACTGTCTATTCTTACTTTTGACTAGGCACCCCCCACCTTTATACATGGATTCAGGGTACAAATTTGCAGTTGCAGTCTAGTGCAACAGTTCTATTATAAATCCTCCTTCATTTTGGTGTATGTTCAGTTTGTTTGAAACTGTTTTTAATAGGTGTTGAGTCAAATTTGTGGTGATGTTGGAGGCTCCAGTTTGTGGTGCTGATGAGTTGCATTGCCTTATATGGAGAGGTGTTTCTATTATTTTGTCCACACCATTTATATCAATGAGGGTAGGTTAAATAACAAAAAACACCCCTATGTATAATACCATACAGCTCAACAGCAACACAAACCATATCCTCTAAAATGATAATATAGTTGAATCAGCATCTCTCTAAAACAATTTTAATGAAAATGAACATTATAACCTTCATGGAGGGAGAATTTATTACAGGACTGCTGCATTAGTTTTAGCTAGGTGTACCTAATAAAAAAAAGCTGGATGTTCAGGAAATGAATCGTCGTACCAGTATCATATCACTATTCTTTTTTTTGTAATTTCTATTGTTTTCTAACTGCAAAGACTCAAGAAGATGTATCGTTAGTTATAATATCCTTCATATCTCATGATTTTAAGAACGTGCTAATATTCATTGAGAAGCAAAAAATTCCATGACTGGTCACTCACTAAGACAAGCATTAAAGATAACTAGATATTTTGTTTAATTAGCTATATGATAACTGTTTAGATAAGGCTTGACCAGAGAAAATATAGCAATAAAGAAGACAGACATCAGTAATACAACTATAGTTTTGCAATTTTATTTGACACAAAAATTTAAAAAAAAAAAGAAAAAAAAAAGAAGCTAAAATCAAATACATGACATTTAAAAATACTCATGTTCCCAGATCTTGTACAGATCCATATGTGTTCTGGAGGTAATCTATTACAGCTGAGGTACTGGATAGAGAATTGAACACTTTTCTCTCAGGCTGGGAACTAACCCTCTCAAGCATGTAGATAAGATGGTGGTGGAAACAGGTGAATGGAGTGCCCTGCTCTATAGAGATGTCCACCCAGTCCCATATACACTCCAGAGGAGTATCCTCATAGCCAGCGAACATGGCAGGGTTAGCAAGCAATCCCCGCGCAGCCATCACACCTAATTAGCAAATCCAAACAAACCAGAACTTAACAAATTAGAAATGAATATTGTCATTTATGCATATGTCATTAGTTGGTGAGTGCACTTTTGTTGAAAACAAACCTACCATCAACACCAGTAAGCTGGTGAGCGGACTCCACATCACGGAGGTACTTTATGTCCCCATTCGCAATGACGGGTACGGATATGCTGTCTTTGATTGTCTTTATGGCATCCCAATGAACTGGCTGGTGGCGTTCTTCTGTCATACGGCCATGGACTGTTATCCATGACACACCAGCTGATTCAGCCTTCTGGCACAGATCCACTGTCCGCCTCAGGTCCTTGTGGATTCTGTGGGTGATGTAAATTTCTTTAAATTTGTTATCATTACTATTATTAGTATTTTGTCCTGGCCCTGATTCTAACACAGAAAGTCATAGTTGCATGTTAAAAAGTAAATAACGTGTATTCTGATACATGCAACATTTATTGTATTGTTACCAGGGAGAGCATAATGTGTAGCTAACTGATACTGGATTATTAAGGCAGATATGGATATGTGGGAGTTTAAAAAAGAAAAAAAAAG
The DNA here is from genome assembly GCF_016859285.1 of Xiphias gladius. Lineage (NCBI taxonomy): Eukaryota > Metazoa > Chordata > Actinopteri > Istiophoriformes > Xiphiidae > Xiphias > Xiphias gladius. The sequence goes on along the minus strand of NC_053406.1, from coordinate 13,924,747 downwards.
AAAAAAACAACAACTATTGTCAGATAGTAATTTTTTTTTAAAGTAGCACATAAACAATTATGATCCAGATGCCTTGGATTTGATTATTTTTTGATAAATTGAGACCAAGAATACTAAGCAGGACACTTTGAACTTTTCAGTGCGATCTGGTGGACAAACTATGAAATGGTGACACTGTTTCTAAATTACCTTAAAGCTGGTTTGGCATTTCTGTCCTGCAGTATCTTGTTGCAAATCAGCCAACATATACATAACTATTGATATATCTGCAAAAGGCTAACATTGACATCTTAGATTTACTGGTCCAGCTCTGGTATTATTTCAAACTGGTTCAGGTTTTTTACCTTATTTTGATGGACACTGTATAGTTTGGATTGTCCACTTGGTTTCTGACATGTCTGACCATGTCTTTCACAAGTTCAGGCTTGTTGATGAGGCATGCACCATAGCCAGCTGACATAGCCCATCTGAAAACAAAACAACAAAGCTAATCTAAGAGGTTACACAAAAAATTCTGTCTAACTATCCCAGTGACACCTAATTAGCGTTCAAAATAATAGGGATGAAAACAGAAATATAAACTTTGCCATTAGAAATGAATCGGTCCAACAAACTTTGCGCTTTTGATCCTCTGTAAAATCAAACTGCTGAAAGAGTAATAAAGAGTGACTGTAGGCCAAAATATATCGGGGCCTACTGTCAGTAGCTGCACCTCTGGGGACAGCCACAGTTGAGATCAACCCCATCTGAGAAAGGGGCTACCACGCAGGCAGCATCGGCCAGAGTCTGGGCATCATGGGCCGCAAACTGCACTATCAGGGGCCGGTCACCTGAGGAGGAAAGGGAAATGCATATAATGGTAATAAAACTTGGTAAGGGCAATATGGCAGCATGTACAAAGCTCAGAGTTAAAACACATTCACCGCCTGACAAGATTGACATCTTGGTGTAAAGATGCAGTGCATTAGAAGTGGTGGTGCAGCAACACATTCTTGTTATAACTCATATTACAATGTTGCTACTCACGCTCACTGGTAGTGAATTCGCTGTCTCTGGCTTTGACAGATCGCATGAAGTCAGCAGCAACGATCATCGGGGTGAAGCAGATGTCACAGTTGTATTTCCTCACCAGGGACCTGAATGCGAGCCTATGGAAAAATGGACTTCACTGAGCTTAGTGTCAAACAGAAACAAAATAAATGGCAGCTGTACCTACGGTACGTCCCATCTTTAAGGCAGTAGAGCAGAGCACTCGATGAAACACTTGATAAACACTAATGTTAAAAGTTACACTTCATCTTAAGCGTTTCCCCCTTAAATGTGGTTCAGTTCTACAAAAATAAGGAAATTAATGATATCATAGCGGGGGAATAGATTCCACTTACTTTGAATATCGAACCATTGGGGCACATATTTTCAGTATTTTTCCCTTTTCAAACATGTCCATAATACCATTGTTTCCATTAAAAGTCTTCATTCTTCTCAAGTAGCACTGTTAGCCAGCTAGCCCAAAAGCTAACTAGCTCACTATCCAAGAGTGGAGCAGACTTGGAGGATGGGTCCTTTCGTCCAACGTCTATTTTATTGTTTCAAAGACGCGAACAAACTGGTCATACAAACCAAAACCCCTCACTGTCACATACTGATACACACACACATACAGCTACAGCCTTAAAAAACGACGCTTCGGTCCACCATGCGGGAAAAAATGTGGGCGTGTGTTTAACGCCTCTGAACTGTTGCGTCACGTAACCTTGTGTGTGTGTGTGTGTGTGTGTGTGTGTGTGTGTGTGTGTGTGTGTGTGTGTGTGTGTGTGTGTGTGTAGGTATTTTATTCTTTTTTTTTTTTTTAGAATAAGTACCCACCCTTCAATGTAACTAGTAAAGGTTTTACAAGACAATGTTTTTTTTTTTCGTTTTTTTTAAATTAAACAAAATGTTGATGTTCGATGTAACAATGCTGCCTTCAGGTTCTGTAGGGAAAAAGTATCTCTCGAGATTTAAAATCACTAAAGCACATGACTGCATTCAGTTTGTGGAATTGGAATAACTTGCCGAAAAGGTGGTCATTATACACATATGGGGCAATATTAGTGTTCTCTAAGAGGCCATTGCTGGGTTCATTTAAAAGCTACATGTATTAAGCATTGACTTTTTACATTCAGACATTTATCTTCGGCATTTCATCTACAGATTTTCGGAATGGGGGTTATTAAGGAAACCGTACAGATGAGCCCAAATAAAATTTAAAAGATATATATACGAATATGTTTGGTAAGAAATTTCCTACCTCAAAAAGTGATTTGTTATTGATCCAATTTAAGATGAAAATAGGCAGTGAGGTATGCATGTACATACTGCACATGCATGATAACAATAACATAATAACAGAAGGCAAGTTAAAGTAAATAAAATAAAGGCCAAAAGCTCAGTGCAAAGTAAGCTTCTCTTCAATAAGCTGTCTTTTCTAACTTAATCGTTCAATAATTGACAGGTTGTGAAAAGTGGCTCCATCAGTGAAACGTAGCAGGGCTGCAGTACCACAAGGGCAAGCCTAAACCATGGGTCATTTTATGTGTAGCGAAAAGACAAAGAGTGAGATATACTGAGGCAATGGTGCAAGAGGTTACACCCAATAGCTGCTGCTCCTCAGCTCTCATAAGGTGAGGAACACCAATTGTGGAAGCATCTTCTGAGGAAACCCCCTCTAGCACAGGAATGCTCAAGAGCCATTGAACTAATGGAATAAGCACTAATGCTACAGTCATTTTCACACAGCCTAAAGCCAATGAGTAGAATAGACTTAGGGGCCGTAAAACCAGAGAGATTATAAGTAGGATGTAATGTTCAACTTGTTGTTTGTACAAACGTCTGGCTGATATCAGAAGAGGTTTTCTGATATGTCTTCTCTGTCACTTTGTCACCCTAATCATTTACAGTGAAAACTGGAATAATTTCCCCAGATGACTTTTTCCTGACTACCGAGGTTGCATTTGTAATATGACCTACTCTAAGTGTAGTATGTAGTGATTTTATATGGCATCGTTTTAGTACTGATAACAGTTGCATGTTATCTTAATTGTCCCTGTCTTCCAATGTCTCCACTGTGTACCACTAAGTCAACAGGCAATCTTTATAAATCAAAATTAAGATCTAATAAATCTAACCAAGTTCTTGACAGTACTTTCCCTTTGGGGCCACAAGAGGTCAGTGAAGCAGCACAATTATGTAAAAACATCTCTCCATGTGTTAAGTCTTAAAAGGACAATTCACCCTAAATCAAAGTATACATGTATGTAATTTGTCTACCTGTACATATTGGTAGAACAACCATCTATCCAGCATGTTTTGGTGTGATTTGCTGAGGTTTGAACATACTAGCCGAACAGTTTGAGGAGCTTTTTGTGTGCAGCGTACCCGTAGCTAGCACCTACCTTTCCCTGGGCAAGGGAGGAAAATCATATCTCTTGAGCAGCCGTTTTAAGAATTTACACATGCCATGCCTGTGTTCAAAGCTTGTTAGTGTGTTTATCATTTTGTAAGACCAAATAATAAAAAATGAACTCTGCTGTCACCTTTTAAAAAGTAATACCTCCTCAAAAACTACACAGTTGATGAAATAATAAACACTTTATTTCAAACTGGCTAATATCAAAAAGAAGCATCAACAGATACATCAGTAAGGCACAATGGGCATCACAAATATAGCCCTTGCCATGACTGTAGAGACCCGTGAATGAGCTGATAAAATTTTCAGATCGTAATACTTCAACAGAATAAATACAATTTCAATCCAAGTCAAACCAAAGAAAGTGATAGCAGTGGAATGCAACTTGTTATTTTCACTAGTAAGCCAGTGAGTGATATCAAAAATATTATCCACTTTTCAGAAAACTCCATGCTCACAATCCGTCTATACTACCTACTTAATCAGTTTAAACTTACACGTCACAATGAACAGAAAAGTTCCCTTAATCTTCCAACATTTACATAATATTTATGGATCTCAGCCACAAACAGTGGCCAGAGAAAAGGCTTGGGAAGAGCTTAGCTTGTGCTATGGTGTGCAGAAGAAATCAATACCCTGTGACATGAGGAGAGTGACTTTGCTGAGGGCAAGTAAGTATTCTCCTTTTCTCAACCCATATAAGTCCATTCTACAGCCAAAAGAAACAAATCAAAGACGATCATGCCTCTGGAAACTTTTCAACAAGTTACAAACTGAAGCGCATAATTAAATATTCATGCCAACTGATAGTTTCATTCATTGGCAGGGATATACAGACATCATACACACAACACCTCTGCCATCTGTAACATGACAGCACAGATACCCCCTGTCCACAGCTTGGGATAGGCACTTAAAAGGATAATAGGCTACACAACTGTAAAAAGACAACACAGCAGGTCAATGGCAGCCAGCCTGGAAGCCACAGTATAGGGGCCATGGGAATGACTGCCTTTGCGTGTCCCCAGCAACCAGCCCACGCTCCCGTCACTGAGGTAGCTTTCTGTGGCCAGCCGCTTCCAGCTCCACACTGGAGAGGAAACGTCTGGATAGTCGGTGGCAGTCGTAGCTCAGCTCTGTGGTGTAAACAGTGCTGGTTTTCTTCGGGTAGATGATCGTGGTGCTCTTGAAGCGCTGCGGCCGATGGCGAGGCTGGAACTCCAGTTGTGTTTTGTAGTGGCGCCAGGTGCTGTGGGGCACGGCCATGATAGTCTGCCTGCAGTGTTCAAGGCCCTGGCCCCATGGCTGCAGGGCCACGTCCTGGATGAAGTGGCGGTCCGAGTTGTAGTGCACGGAAGACGTGTATCTGTGGAGGAGGGGAAAGTGTAATGGTTTTATTTGGTGCAAAACAATGTAGTGAAACTAGTCTGCGTCCCACCTGCACCAGTTATCCATATGACACAAGGTCTGTCCAAGTCCACTGTTTGGCTGTTTGCTTATGTACACACTTGGAAGTTGTCGGCCACTTGGGAACACATTAAGGTAAAATTACTAAAGCATGCAGGTCCTCATGGTGTGCCAATGTTTTCACTGACATGCAAATGTGTACTCCTCCAGCAGCTCTAATGCTGCACAGAACAGGTCATATCAAAGTCAACCCACCTTATTTCCTTCGGCGGTAATGGATCAAGTGCTATGCCTTCCCCAAAGGACAGCGGGTGTAGCTGTGGGAAAGATCCGGCGGGTAAAACTGGAACCTGCCATGCAAAAAACCAACCCCACAGTCAACAGTTGCAGAGTCAATACTGCAAGTTCTCATTAGCCAAGTTCAGCGCTGAAGTGACCCACTTTCTTCAGTTGGCCAGAACGTGAAGCAAGTTCTTGCAGGGAAGTCTAAAGTGTTATTGACCAAAAAAAAACAGTCTCTCAAACAGTTAGTTCAGCAAAACAGTGGGCATGATATGATTGGCAGACCAACAATTTCAGGGATAACTTCCTGTGTACAACATTATACCAATGCAAGACAATCTGGACCTTGTAAGATTGAACTACACTACAACATTTACTTATTTATTTGTGGAAACTATCAGACTCTCATGCATGTAAATTCCTAGTAGTATGTCAAGTCTTCCATATCAAATTGCAAGTTATGAAATGTCCTGGCATTTAAAACTGATGTCCAGCTGCGATTTGTGGCCTTTTGCCTTGCTCAAAAGCCAGTTCACATGTTGCTTGAATCGCAGAATATGGTGAGAAAGCAGTGCTACCTACCAAGGAGCCCCTTCCCTCGTCCTCAGACACCGGGCTCACGCCCCCGGCTTTGTCCACACACGCAGGCAGCAGCCAGGCGCTGGGGCTCGGGCTCGGGGGTAACCCAGAGTCCGGGCTGTCAAGTCCTCTCTCAGCCCTGCAGCTCATATCCAGTGGATCTCCGTCACATACATTTGGCAAGTTCAACCTGCCAACCATTTCTAGTTAAAAGTTGCAAAACTCCAGCGAGTCCGAAGCAGGTTACGAAAGAGAAGTACTTCCAGATCTGAGTTCCTTGTGTTCTTTCTTTTTTTTTTTTTTTTCGTCCAGTGGTTTTTGTTTGTTGCGAAGTCCTAAGGTGTTACTGCTGACTTCTTCCCGGACAGCATGCGCGGCTGCCCGCTGGAAATACCATCAACCGGGGGGGTAATTCTGTCCTCCCGACCCCCAAAAAACCCCTTTGGAAACAAGAACACTAAAAACTGTCCTTCACTTTGACATTGCGAATATATTAAAAGCACAGCCCGACTCCGCGGTGGTTGTGTGTGAAGAGATGAGGGATAGTTTATTTACTTCTGTGTTGGGCAGCGAAACGATGTGAGGGAGTCCTGCTGCCCGCGGCTCCCCTTCAAACTTCTTTACCCTCGAAGGGGTCTCACGTCCACAAGCACAGGAACGCCTTTTAAAGCTTTTACTGGCTGCCCATTGGATGGAGGATAAGTGGCAACCAGAGACGCAGCGAGTCACGGGAGCTCTTCCAAACCCGCTTATTCAACATTGGACCTTGGTTACACTGATATTCTTTCCTGGTATTGTGCAAAACGTGCAAAAATAAAGCCGTGTACACCCATTTGATGAAACTCACTGGAAAATCTGGGGCAATGTTTTTAATAGCGTTCAACGATAGCCTGTGTAGCATACAATTCCGACAATACAAACAGGTAACACGTCGTACTTGAAGGCGGGGATGTCTACACTAATGCATTTACCTCTAATCCATCTACAAGGACTTGGGAAACTGAAAGGCACTCGTGCCTGCAAGTGTTGTTTCTCCTCCAGCTGTGATGTGCTGTATTACGTGTAATACGTGAGGGGAGCAGCTTCGGAGTCCCGACAGCACTTGGCAAAGTGTTGAGACCAAGCCATTTGGTTGTGTCACAGTGCATTTTTTTTTTACGGCTAAAGATATTCTCCAAACTGTGCAGTCTGTAATTTGGCCCGTAAGTACAGTGCAGTTCAATGGTGGGATAAAAGGACACTCTTGCTTCAACAAAATATTTTTGTTAAACCTTTGTTTAAATGCTTGCTTTTATGTCAGTGTAGAGGATTAAATTGTCAAAGAATATTTTGAACTGTTTAAAACAATAAGACTGCCCATACACATGTACTGATGTTTAGACAGTATATACCCAGTTATTCCGCCCCTTCCAGGCAAAGGCCCAAGTTAAAAGACTTCAGTTAGCTGGTTCTAATTTCCAAGTTAATCTGGACAGATTTTAACTGTCAAAACAAAGCTTGCCTAATGTTCCACTGAAGAGGCAGGAAATCCAAAGATCCTCTTTGTCCCGGACTCGGGAACCCTTGTCAGTGATTCGTTTTAGGTCACCGTTCAGACTGAAAATCCCGACACCTATGACGCACGTCCAGTTTAATGGATGGCAGAGATGCGCACAAATTTCAACCCAGGTGGGTTATTCTTGAAGTACATTATATACAGAAAACATCAGCTTTAATTAAGATCAGGCTGCCTGTGATCATCCTCGGTTAAGACATGTCCATGAGGGGCAGCCAGTGTCTCTGTGGATAGAATTTAGTTAACAGCACTACATTCTGTCTTGTGAGTGCAAATACACTGTGCAACAATGTACTAATGTTACAGAGCTCAGACATTAGTGTCATGAAAGAGAAAGGTGGGAAATTACAGAAGTAAATGACATATGTAGCAACAGCTATTAGCAGTTGAAGAAGTTTCTTCATAATCCAGCGTCAACTTGGGTTAATATTGATGTCAATCAGAAAAATCAGTCAGCTTTTTGCTCTTACTGCAATTCTCCACAACGACCGAATGGAGCATGAATTCTTTGAGATGAACAACGGCACAGAGCTAAGGACGATCTCATCATGTAGCCTTTTTAATTTTCAAGATGTGATTTCAGTGTGTGTCTGTTCACAGTCTCTTCTTGATGAGTTTCTCTAGTTTACGGATGCGGGAAGATTCCTGCTCAGGAGTGGGGGCACTGAAGGATAGAGAGGGGCCGCCATCAGCCCCGGAGGGTGGAGTGGGTAGCCTCTGCCTGAACAGCTCCAGCATGCTGCTCTGCTCGCTGCGCTTCAGACCCTGCACACCCAAGTACACATGAACACAGGGGAAATCACAAAGTATTAAAAAATATCTCTCTCAGTATGAAAAACAAAAGGATAATGCAAAAGTGTGTTGGTTTACAATAACATGTTAGACAACATATGGTAAAACATGAGAAGAGATGAGATGACAGGGGTAAAAATGAGAGAAGATGCAAAGTTACAAAGTTAAAGCAAAAGTTCGCCATTTTGGAAAATACGCTTATTTGCTTTCTTGCCATTAGTTACAGAAGATCAATACCACATTTGTATCTGTATGTTCAGGGTGAACCCGGAGCCAGCAGCTTGTTAGCTTTGCTTGGCATGAAGACTGGAGGCATAGGGAAAACAGCTAACCTGGCTCTGTCCGAAAGTAACAGAATCTGCATACCAGCACCTCTGAAGCTCACTAATTAAGATGTTAGATTTCTTTTGTTTAAACCATACAAAAAAACCAAAGTGTCCACACTGAAGATACAGATATAAGAGTGGCATCTTCTCATCTAACTCTCTGCAGGAAAGCAAATAGGCGTATATCTCAATATTCTGATTTTTAACTTAGTGGTCAAGCCAACTGACCTTCATGTCCAGAATCTTCTGGAAAGTCTCGGGATTGCCATCCGCCAGGAGCTTGATGTAGTTATCAACAAACACCACTGGTGGTTCATGTGGGGCCATCACCACCTGTGGAAAAGTAGAGTTTTATGTTGATTTCAACATTTAAACCCCCCCACCCCACCTTTCCTGTGCCCCACTGTGGGACGACCCAAGAGATCTTTAAATGATCCCACATGGGGCAGCTATGGCCCAGAATGAGGGAAAGAGGGGGCTACAACTGATAGAACTAAGTAGTTCTAGCTGCAAAGAAAGCCGAGACATTGGTTCTATATTTAGAAGTCCACTCCTCACTCTTCTTTTCCTTCTACACACCAATTGCTCTATGCATGAGTAGGCAAGAATTAGCCTCACCAGTAATTATTTTGGGGGTATAATGAGTCTGGGCATAAATCTGCATTAGTCAAAAGCAGGCAGAAAAAGTTTAATGGTGCACAAGTCTTTCTGGATTGGATTCTCTTGTTATTCTTTGTTTTTGCAACAATAGAGACTGGGTGGAAAACGTGGATCGGATAGCATTTCTTTGAGCCGGTACTAAACAGGCAGCCAACACATGGCTGACAGACCCCCACCTCCCATCTCATGCGTAAGCGTGCGCACAGGGACAATCTCACAAAATGTTTCTCCTATCCGTGAGTTCAAGAAGGCCCAATCTATCCTTTCAAGCTTTGCCCCTCTATTTTTACTCAAGGTAAAATACGTGAGAAGGTGAGCTGCACAGACAGGGAGAGAGTGGAAACAGAATAAGGAGAGAAGGAGAGGGAAGAGCAGGCATGAGAGGCTCAGGATCGTCTGGAATTCTTTGCTTTCTTACCACCCCTGCTGACTGAGTGATTTACTTAGCAACTGTCCTGGAGCCAAGCCAAGGATAAGGCCTGCAGGGACCGTGTAAAAAAGGGAAAGAAAGGAGGACAGGGAGTTTAAGAATGAAAACTGGCTATAAAAGGGAGAGACAGAAACAGAGCAAGGTAGGTGGGGGTGGGGGTGGGGGTGGGGGTCGGGGCATTCAGGCTGAACAAGGGTGGGGATGGGGGTTGCCTTTTAAATTCTCCCCAGAACAGAACTTCAGAGGTAGGGAAGGGAGAGCTGGAGCGCTGGTGGGCTGGGCTGGAAGAGCGTGGAAAAACAGCCACGTCTCACAGGCATTGCACGGGCCAGGAGAGGCCATCTCAGACAGACAGAGCAAATCCTATGTACTTTGAACATGACTGAGCACTGGCTCACATAACAGACAACCCAGATTTTTCTTCTTTAACACTCGAAGTAGATCATTTGAAAGCTACGTAAGATATTTAGGGGATCTTACATAAGTGGAAACCTAAAAAATATACTGACTATTCTTTAAACTGAAGAACAACTTAATATTGCGTCACTTTAAAGCTGCACTAATCAATATTTTTATGTCAGCTGGACCAAATGACTGCGTTTAATGTGAAAGGGCTCACTCAAAGTGACAAACCCACAGAAATATCACCCACTCTGCAGTTCTAAACCTTACAGACCATTTTAGCTTCTTTCAGCTCACTGTTTTTTTTTTTTTTATGAGCTCTGATAAACCCAGTGTTCACTACCTGTCTGTCACTAAACGACAGAGAGACAAAGTTAGCAACTAGTTGGTGAACGCTGTGAAGCATTTGACAGCTAAAGAGACAGATATTTTCCTCAGGATTCAACACCACAAGCTCAAAATACATGCTTATGTTAGTCCATGTGTGCTAGATGTGTAAACAGGCAATTGTTTGCTAACACGTAACAACTTTATAAGGTGATAATATGTCATTATTGTGTTTACAGCTTCTTTTGCTGCTCCTAAGTGGCCCACAAAAAAATAAATAAATACAATAAAATATTTAATATTGCTTTAAGTCACGGTTACTTCACATCTGTTTGGAACATCAACAGGATAGTTCTGATTAGTGTGAAATCATTAAATCAAGACGACCAGTTTGTATATTAGATCATTCTAAGAGCAGCTGATATAAAGATTAAATGTGCAGAAACACAAGCTTTTCTTACACTCCAATTTCCTGCTGCAATTTCCCTTTGGGAATAATTAGGTACTCTATCTATCTACCTACCTGTCTTCCCATCTTCCCATCTTCCCATCTACCCACCCACCCACCCATCCATCCATCCATCCATCCATCAACCTACCTTTTGGAAAATTTTACAAGTTCTCCAGTGTACTAATCCAAACTTGTAAAAACAAAACTGTTCCAGTTCAAAGAACTTATACTCTACCTAGGTATTTGAAATGTACATGGAATCCTACAGTGGGCTAAATGCTTAAATCTACAAGCAAGCTTTGAAAACTTAAAGTGCTCCTTCAATTGTGCCTAAGAACTGCAGTTTCTTGGAGGGGGTAAGCCAAACTTAATGTCAAGTCACAGCGTCACAGTGTAATTTAAAACTATTGTTGAGGCTTTGCAGAGGAATTCCTGTATTGACCTTGGACCTGGGTTATTTCAGACGTTTCAGTCACAGCCCAAGGTGGAAGCAATTACCTATGAGGAACTCTTGATGTTACATAAAGTTGATGGCTAAAATGCTGGCTGCAGTACAAAAGCTTCTCTTTACTCATATGGGCTTTCTCTTTCAAAATGCTTAAGACATTCAAAGAAGAAATCTTTCTTCTGGTTTTTTGAAAAATACTTCCTTTTATTTATATCATCTTGTAGAGCATTATTGCTCCTTTTAAATTTTGTGCTATCTGTCTATCTTCGTAAGTATTACTGAGATATTTCCGGTATATTATGTTTATAATTTTATTTTATTTTGATATTTCTTCTAGTATCAGATTTCTAGTCTCTACAATGATTATTTCTTCCTCTGCTGTCATAGTAAAGCATGTGAATCACTCAAAAGGCCTTGCCATGCAGTGTCAGCTACGTCTGTGAGGGTTCTTAGCAGCCATTTAGATCACATTCCAACTGAAGGGGCCCGCTGGCAGTCATATTCAGAGAAAGCAGACAGTAGTGGGCTGATGTGAATGCATTCTCTAATTCTTTAATGCGAAAGCCCCTTTAATCTGTGGCAGATGAGCGGAAATTCATGTATCTACATTCAGGGCATTTTTCCAGGGAACAAACAGGCCTTACATAGGCCCTATGGAAGAGTATGCACCCCATCAGAAAACAGTCAGATGAGACAATCAAATATGAAATATGACAAAGGGCTTTGCTCGACAGTCAATGTCTGAGGCAGCTTCATAAACAAAGTTAATCTGAAGACATGAGTCTAAGGCAGGGTGCAAGAGTGGTCACTATATAATGCCATGAATCAAAAGCAAAGGACAGGCATAGCACGACTGCAGCACGCCACACTGACTGCTATAAAAAAAAAAAGACGGTCCAACCACGATAACTTCAGGAAGGAAAGAAGGCATCCTGGGAGTGTAAGGGAAATCAAGGGACAAGCAGGCGTGTACTCTGTGTGTGTGTGCGTGTGTGTGTGTGTGTATTTCTGTACACTCCAGGGACAGTTAATTAGGGTGGGGTTAATCTATGGGAGCCACATACCAGTTTCCTCTAGGGTCTCATAAGGTAATCCTGAGGCAAGGCTAACTATCCAATACACAACGTATTATACTGCATGTGTTTCGTGAGTAGACGCATGGTTGCATGCATTTATTTATTTACCCACTCTCTCACTCACACCTTTTCACTGGCTAAGGGTCCACAACATACCGTGTTAAAGAATATGTGTGTGTATGTGTCTCGTCTTGGCCCATCTATCACTCATTAAACCAACAGAGCATGAGCTCCATTCGTATGCCCTTCCTACCTCGTGTGAGATGGATTATTATATGGAAACATTCTCATAAAATGCTATTGCAATTTGGGGTTAAAGACACAGTTAAAGGGTTATTCTGCCCAAAAATAAACTCTAAGTAGGTAATCTGCTTGAGTGAATCAAGGCAAACCTTTTAATACTGGATCACCAGTCAAACTGCAAACACTTAAAGGAGAAATGTTTGTTCAGTCTATTGGTACCTTTTATGATGGAACCTTAATTAGTGGAAAAAACAGTTAGCTGCTGGTTGTCACTTTAGTGTCAACACCAAAAGGTCATGTTTAACTGGACATGTTAGAGTTTCAACATTAAATCTGTTAAATGGCAAACAAGAGATAAAGAAAACTCACTTAAAAATAGGGTTCTATCTAAAATTCCGATCCTTTAAAGGTCATAAAGTGAAGCTTTGGTTTAAAAATGGCCAGCATGAATTTAGCCTCGCAAGTTAAATGTCATAAAATCTGAAGTGGCCCATAAAGATTGAGTGGATCTGATAATGTGTTTAAGTTGAACTATTTTGTATTTAGATTTGAACTAAGGTTCTCATTAAAATCCATCAGTTAAAGATATAAATTCTTTCTGAGTTTATACCATGGAAGGTAAACTGTTTAAATTAATCTCTACTGGCTTTAGGAACAAGGTTGAGTGTTTTTCCAACATTCATTCATTCATTCACAAAGGAAAAAGCATTTGAAACTCCCCCCGCCCACCTTCAGTATCATCTCTGCACGGGTCATGCCTTTCACCACTATCTTGGTGTAGCTGGCAGGTGCCTTACGGAGCACCTGGGAGCCTATGGAGGGCAGATCCAGCAAGACTGTCTTCAGGGAGTGGGTGTCAAGGAGGAGCTGGTGGGGTAAAATAGACAAGACATTCAAGATTATTCAAGATTAAACATGCATAGCAGCGCACATAATGAAAGTAATGCATGAATTTTCTGATGTAATACTCCTGCAATACTGCACATACAAGTACAGCTTAAGATGTGCTTAAGCAAATGACCCACAGCGCAGCTCAAAGGAGGCTTGGGGACAGAAAGGCATATAGTAAACTTACTTGTTCAGCTCCCACCATGCTGATAGGCTTACATCTGAACAGGTGGTTGATGAATTTGGGAATGAAAGAACTAAGAAAAGAGAGAAGAGACAAATATATCATCTTTAGGAACTTTTAATTGTAGTTTACAGAGTAAGTAAGTATGAACGTGTGCGTGTGTATGTGTTGTACTTTGTGAACTTGATGCAGAACTGTGTGAAGTATTTGCGGGTGGAGGCCAGATTGTCTCTGATGATTGGCACATTTTGTTTAATGTGCATGATGATCGACGTCACATAGGGACTCTGGTCACCCACATGCTCCACACTCTGCCACGGCATCTGAGGGGGAAGGATGAAGGACAGGGAGAACCTTTAGCATCAGAGATTACACATCAGTACAGTTTAAAATATTGTTTATCATTAGGCTTATGTTACAATCCCTTTAAATGCATTACACATTAAAACAAAGAGATATTTTTCATGTGGAAACTTTCAGGTTTCTGAATGATGATTAGGTGCAAAGGCATTCACAAACCCACCAGAAACACAGTGTTATGACATCTTCTTAAGAGTGTCTTTTAAGGGCAAACATATGATCATGTTCATTTCACTTTTAATGAATGGCCTGTGGTATTAAATTCCAATATCTTAAATACTATATGCGCTGAACGTGTGAGTGTGTGACTGTGTCTGACCTTGCTCATAGCAGTAAGAGCAGGGTCACAGGCAGCATCAAGATCTTGAACGAGCAGCTGGATACTGTTTGAGATCACACTGAGAAAACATGAGTGACACCACTGAACATACTCTTCACATAATAGAAGGTAGGCTGTTTTTCTGCAAGAAAAAAAAATTGCTGGTCTGGAATTGTCGCTTACGTGCTGAATGTATCCATCTCCCCAGTCAAATTAATTCTCTCTACCAAAACTTTATCTACTTTCTCCTTTAGCTTCTCTTCCAACTGGAACACATACAAAAAAAAAAAAAACATGAATGCACACACATAAACACATAAAGGTTTCATAACTTAAGTTGCATCCATTAAAATATGGGTCGCTTTATTTTTAAAATACTGACTTAAAATTGCTGTATGTGTGTTGCAAAAAAAGCATGAAACCTTTCAGGTTGTGTTGTAATCGTAACTGTTTACTCTGAGTTCCTTAAAACACTGATGAAACATAAGTCAAAAGTCTTTAACTACCATGAGAGGCATCTGCAATGTTCTCTACCATACTTTGTCACTGCAGATAAATCTCTGCTTCCAATCAATTAAAGGCAAATATTTATAGTTGCTTAGGTTTATGCATCTGTGTGTGTGTACATGCCTGCTGTGTGGTAGCCAAACAGTACTCCGCTGTGCTAAGGATGCTACAGATCAGACAGAGCTCGTCTACGGTAAACTTTGCAGCTTCTGAGCCCTCTTTCTCCTTCAGCAGACTACTGATGGTAAGACCCCCACTGTTACTGCTGGACCTGGATAGAGACAGAGGGAGGATAAATGAGCGGACACAGAAAGAGACGGAGAAGGCATGTTTAATATACAGAAGGGACAATGCTTAAAGGTCCGATCAGTAAATTATGGCAATATATTTTACATGCATATTAACATATACAAATCGAGAGTTTGACTTGTGGAAGGAAAATCTGTAATTGTTTCTCAGTTGATGAGTCTACTATAATCATTGGTTAATATATGCCTTAAGTTATAGGGTGAATTAGAGGGATCAGGGGTTGAGATTTGCAATAAGCTTTGAAAAATAAAAAACTCTTTGTTGAACCCATTGAAACCACAGGTATGGAAAGCCATTTTTAGTATTTGAGACACAAGAGGCCTAACAACAAGCAGCCGAAAGTGTTGGGACTTAAGGTCAATTAGGCTTCAGTGACGACCCAGTCATTAACAAACGTCATAACAGAGACTTGTGGGTAAACCCACAACATAGTTCAAGCTCCTTTTGGGGGCCCCTTTCAAAACCTCGCAAAAGAGATTCACAGCACACCAGATAGGACAAGCGTGTCTGCATGTGTCTTTAAGTGTACGCACTTGCAAAGCATTGGAGTACATCTTTGACTGAGTGTCTGTTTACGGCGCAGAATATGGTATACATTAGACAGCGAACGCAAGTGTGTCATTAGCATGCATGAATGTCTGAAACAGAGCATGACTGTCTGTGTGTGTGTGTGTGTGTGTGTGTGTGTGTGTGTGTGTGTGTGTGTGTGTGTGTGTGTGTGTGTGTGTGTGTGTGTGTGTGTGTGTGTGTGTGTGTGTGTGTGTATGCCTATACCACCAGCTACTGCGGAATACTAATGTGGCCAATGAGCCAGAGATGTTTTTGCTGGTAGCATATTAGGCTTTGCCACAACATAACCAACTCCAGATCCCTCATAGCATGCCATCGCAATCCATCAAACACAGCGAGGACTGAAGACATTAAATTTCAAATTAAACTCCTAAGCAGGCCCATCACCATAGCTAAAGAATGAACAAATATGGGCGTGACATGCTTGTTTTGAGAAGTTGATGTGTTTGTGTTACTGCCCAGAATATTTAATGATTCTCGTGGATGGAAATTGTTAAACTTCTAGAAATATGAACGAGTGAAGGCTTGTGAGCTAGTGAGTATTTTTGTCAGCAGGATGGTGTGTGTGGCACTGATTCAATAGTTTTCGGAAAACAATGGAGGTCTATGGCACAGTGGAAATGACATACAATACTTGTTTGTAGAATTGATACATTATTGGTTATGGCCTTTTCATGGTATTTGTTGAAAATTTGAAAAAAAATTTATAGAACATTGCCAGACTTATACTTCAATATCCTCTTCTGTTAGAATAATATTTAGAAAGGCCACCATGTCACAGAGTAGAGGGAGTCAAATATTCTACAGAGACTCTAACTTGTGGAAAATGTGTCATGACTTTGTGTTTCAAGTGAAAAGAAAGAAGTTGAGGGTTTTCCCTGTTACTTTAAATCAGTCACTGACCATTACAGTTCGAATGAAGCCTATTCTATACTGGCTTCAGCAACTGACACAGCTGCATTTGAGGCCATTTGATAGAAGTGGCTGAATACTGAGGCAGTTTGATTTGACAACTTGAGTAAAAAAGTACATTTAGTGTTAAATCAGGATCTTCGAACAATGTCATGCTAATGCTTACCTTTTAATTTATAAATCGATCATGTCTTTGTTTTAATTCTACTAAGATGAAAAGTTCTCACTGAAAACCACCAGTATCCCTAGTTCCATGTTGAGAGTATAACTCCCCCTGTATGAGAAAGGGAAATTCTAATAGATGACTCTTTTTTAAATAAACCAAACCTTAACCAGTCTTACTTAGGCAGGTTTCCAGAGAGGATCTTCCAAGCATACTCCCTAAGGAATTTCTGGAAGATGGTTGTGAGGGCGATCATTGGTTCTCCAGTGCTCAACTGGGAGCACTGCACCATACACTTCTTGTAATACACAAAGAGGTCAGCACAGCTGGGCAGGACTGCTCCGCCCTCCTCCGTGCCCGCCTTGGGTGGGCCTTGTGCTCGGAAGTCAGCCACAAACCGGTCGATCAGTTCGCCCAGGTTTCTGCAGATGCCCAAAAATGTACAGCCAAACCCACATAGGTTCACACGCACATACACACACATGGATGGTTGGATTAGGGGCACATGAAAGGATTTAAATGAATCAAATAAAAACATTTAACAATTAAAAACACATGATTGTTTCGAAACCCCAATAAATAAATGAAAGGATAAAATAACAGGCAAACAGACAGAGAACCAGATGGATAAACAGGAGAAAATATTCCAAGCATATCAAAATCCTCAGTACTACACTCAACAGGTCCACAGTCAGTTGGTGTGGCCCAATACTACTGAATATTGGAACTAAAGCCAAAGACAAAACAAGCAGGCCACTGTTCTCTCCTGCTATGTCCCCCTGGGGACAAGCTGATCTGGCTGTTGCCTGTTTAAGGCCTTTGCACAGAATTGAAATGAGGTTGTAGCTGCAGAATAGGTCAATCCCGTATCCTTGTAGAGACAAACAGCATTTAATGCACCAGAGAGCCAAGAGCCAGGAGCTGCATGCAAGCACAGCAGTCCCAGAACTGTGATCAGTTTCAGGAGCGTTCACCATGACTGGGGGAAGGGAAGGGAGGGGAGGGACTGATGGAGAAGAAGTGAAGGATGATGGTAGAAGAAAGAGAAAGGGGAGGGAAAAATTTAGGCCGGAGGAAAACAGAAAAAGAGACTGTAAGGAAAAGGGAGAGACACTGAAGAACAAGAGACTGAGATGAAGAGAGCAGGAATTAAGCAAAAATTACACATAAAGAAAGAGACCAAAGAAGGCATACCAAAAAGAAAAAAGTAAAGAGGTGGGAATGAAAATAGGCAGATCTGCTAAGGCAGCACTTATTCGACCTCCCTCTCTCTTTCTCTCAGCGTCTGTGGTCGTGCAGCTAATGGGAAACATTTCTGCCACAGTGGAGACAGAGGCATGTACAGGAACAAGAGATGGAAAGACAGAGGAAGCAATGAAGTACAATGGGAGGAGGGGGTTCTGATTGATGAGTGGGCAATGGAAAAGGGATGCATGTGCCAGCTTTACGCACAACCTGCTCCTGATTCTGGGTCTGTGTACCACAACACTATTCAGTCTTGTCTGCTTGTATGAGTGTGTGTTGCTCACTTGTCTTGGGATTCTATGTAGACATATAGGTGAGGTTCAAAACACTTGGAGACAATGCCATGGAAAGGGTTGTCCGGAGCTTTGGGCTTCCTGGGCTGAGAGAGCAAAGGAAAATGGGCCATTAGTGAAGTAACAGGTTCTAGTTGTAGCTGCTGAGTTTCACTCCTCCAATCAGTCAGTTTATTTTTTTGCCTCCTATTCAGTGAGCAAAAGGTAAGTGTCCTAACTCTGAACATAGAAACTGTTTCAAAGATAAGGTGGTGTGGGAGATTCTATATTTGACACATGTGATATATTAGAAACTGAAGCCACTGACTTTCCATGCACAAACACACATAACTAACGCAGTCCGATACTACATCCCTGCAATAAATTCTATCTTTATGACGGTTATAATTATAAGCATTTCTTAAAATTGTTTTAGAGAGTTATTGATTCAACTTTATTGTCAAATTGCAGGCAATAGCTTGATAATGCTTTGTGCTACACTGAGAAATGCTTCTAATATTTAGTCTACCCTCCTAGTAGGGATGTTATATTAGAGAGGTGCAGTTTTAGCTAGGTGAATGCACCTAGGTGTGTGCATGTTTGATAGCTAATAGAATTCTTGGTTCTTATTCTAAACTACTGAAGCAACAGATTGCTCAGATCTTGGACGATCTGTTGCTTAGTATAAGCTCTGTTTAAAAAGTGGTGCACATATCCTTCAGCCAAGACAACAAGTAGATCAGATAAGGTTCTTGTGTTCAAACTAATGCCCCATAGGCGCATGATTGTAAGCTGGGGCAGTACAGGGGAGAATTTCTAAATAGGGCTGCTACACTACTGTTCCACTTGCCAATGGATTGCCAGGAGCAAATGAGCCAGTCATGTACCCTTTAAGTTTAACTGGCCTCCAGAAAAACTCCACATCAGAGGAAGCAATATCTGACTGTCGCTTTATGTTGCAGAAAAGTCAAAGGGGGTCAATCCAGATCAACTTACCTTGGCCAGATCCTCATCCTTCTCTGTACCCACGTCCTCACCTTGCTCATCCTCCAGGAAGGGGTTAGTTGGGTCTAGAGGGCTCTCTGATCTCTTTTGCTGTAAAAACACAGATCTTTAGTATTTTTTTTTTCTACTGCTCCATTAGAAGAGCATCGTACGGGGCTAGACTGCCACTAAGGCATTGCTTGGTAACAAAATTCTTGAGTTATTATTATCAACAACGTTCTTTAAAATAAAGTCCAGGTTTCATCACTGTCTTTCCACCTCTATGTAGACCATTTCATGTGAGGCTTTGATGAAACTGCACCTCCCATTATAAAATTCCACTCAACCAAATCCCTGATTGAATTACAGAACCCAGTAAGCAAAAGTGTAAACTGAACTGTAGACAAAAGGGCCTCTGTCTAGCCCAAGTATGATCAGCTCTGAACATGCTTGGCCTAGTTGTGCCCCAACAAAACTAATCGTTCCCTTTATAATCTGTCTATCCTCAGTGTATCGCTTCCACCTCCGCACGCCAACATGACTGGAATTAAAAGATTTCTTCAGGCTCTGACACCAAGATTAACCTGTGTATGCATGTGTATGTGTGTGTTTTTAGAACACAACAAGCTACAAATCAGCAGTTTCAAGTGTCATTGTGTTACAAACAAAATTATTTTGCTTAGACTACAACAAAACATAAAGCATTTCAGCAAGTGATACAGTCTCAATGGAGAGTAGTATATACACACGCAAATTAATTTTTGGGGGAGGATGCTGTGATTTGATGACATTTCATATTGCTAGAAAGGTGTCAGAGAAGGGTGCAATTATATTGCAATTACAATCTATGATATAAATTTCTTTCCTTTAACTTCAGTTGTGTTTGTGCACTTCAAGTCTAAATAATTTGAAGTAGCTAAAGTAAATAAGACGGGTACTGTTAGAAATGTATGTGTGTGCTTTTCTCACTCCAGGTGTGTCAGTCAAGGTGCATCCTGTGAAGCGTTTGGCCAGTAAACCCTCGAAGTTTGTGGTCCTCTGAATGGCAAACAGAAGAAGTTTCACCTCAATCTCCTTAGCCCTTGTTCGCATCACTTTGGCTAGCTCCACTCTTACGAACACACAAAAAAGTGAAAACAGTTTTAGTGTATTACGTTTTTATTTCTACGATTTAACATCACAAAATGTTTCAAATAATCCTTAGTAGAATATAATTGTAGTCTTACATCTGTCCCTTTGGCAAAAACATGTCTTGTCAGGCTTTTTTCTAATGACATGAAGATTTTTGCCAGGTGTTTCTTTTTATATTATTGATAGTTGCAGCCTGGAGCACTGCACAAATAAAGCCCACTACTTCTTCTGGGTAATTCCATGTCAAATAGGTTGATTTGACATGGAATTACCTTTGAACTATTCATGCTACATGCTTGAAATTTTCAGGGATAATTCTACACTATTATATGTTTTAAGCTTCTAAAATGGTTGAAAGGAATCAAAATTTCTGATTTATGAGGCATTAAAAAAAGAAAGGAAAAAAAAAATCACATCTTTATTTCAATTGCATATTTCTCTAAAAACAATCATACCACTGGAAAGAGCGTGTTTTAATTAGTTAATCCACAAAATACAAAAGTTGGTACGTTGAACCAAACTATTTTTACAACGGTATCAAACATGGTTTTCACAGGCTTGGGTGTTTGTTTTCTTCCTTGGTTGCCATGGCTTTGGTTTACTTACACATGTGCTGTTTTGTTTACGTAACTATGTGCTTCTGTTCCTTTTTGTTCATTTCTTATGCCTTATAAAGAAGAAATTTTGATTTCTTTCAGACATACACTTCGTTGCAAAGAAAGTACTGTAACATGATTATTATACATAAAAATTTAAAAGATCTGATACAGTTCATTGCAAAGTTATAGTGGTTTCCAAAGCATGAAAGAATTTTTTTAAATATAATTTTCAGCAACCCTTAACTTGGTATATATTCAACTGTAGGCCAACCATTTTAGAAATTAAAGACATCTCATAGTGTAGAACAATCCCTGAAAATTTCAAGCATGTAGCATGAATATTCCAAAAGCAATTTTTTAGCAACACTCTTTTACGAGGGCCAAAACCCCTTTTTTAAAGACTCCATTTCTCAGAAACTAAAGAAGACACAAGCCAATAATTTTGCACACTAGTTGTTGGGTACAATGACATTGTGTATATAAAGTATGAAGCAAATCCAAGATGGTCAGTTGGGAGGCATCTGTTGATTTGACATGGAATGACCCTTCTCTTGTGTAGCTGAGGGGAAAAGACTGAGAAGTGAGGACACTAGGTCACTGCTCATGTGGGCCACCTGCGTCAACTGCACAGAAGGTTGCACCAAATCACAGAATAATGCCACGCACGCCATACCAGTGCGGTTCACTTCATAATGCAGGAAAGCCCCACAACCAATTTCTCAGTTTGTGCCAGTTTCATTTAATTTCTCTTTTTTTCCTTTCTTTCCTTTTCTTTTGGACAGAGACGAGGTATAAAGTATTCATTAGACCAATCATATAAAGTAACAGAGTTCATAGCCTAATCTTAGTGCCAATGCTTGTCCCTAGATGTGCTCTTTTATTTATTTATTTTTTTTTTGTAAAACAACATAAAGTATATATGTTGTATGTGTGTTTACCTGGTGATGTGGCAGAAATCCACGGCAATACGCTCTGTCATGCACCATTCTTCAGGAAACATGCGTCCATATTTCTCCTCGTAGTCTACCAGTTGCCGCTTGATCCAGGCATAGCGGCGATCGATCTTGTCCAGCCATGCAACCTGATCAACAGGGCAGGGTTCAATTTTCATTGATATGTAGATACCATCTTTTCCAATTAGGCAATTAGGTACTGTATTTAGTGTAACTAGATATGACCATATATATTGTGGAATTCAATTTCTTACTCACATCTTGATTTTCCTGGAAGAGCACCAGGTACTCTGAGAGGTGCTGCCTGATGAACTTTTTGATGATCTCCTGTTTAATGCGTGGGTCCAGCACATTTGCCACCAGGCAGGCATCTCTAAGCACATTACTAGGACCACCTGGTCTCTGGATAGATTGTGATATAAAAGTTTAAATATAAACTTTTGTACAGTGGGAGAAGAGGACAAGAAAAATGTCTAAACAGACGAAAATAGAAGGGCTTTGTCAGGGGAAAAAAGGAAAAAAAACAAACATGAAAATCCAAATTCTTATACAACATATTTACCTTGGAGCCCTGAGAGGGGAAGGATTCTTCAAAATCTGCCAGGATCTGAGTCCCCAACTCGCTCTGTGCTGCCTTTACTCTAAATAGGACAAAAACAATCACACTGAAGTTTACATAGTTTCCTCAATCAGCCAAATATCATACTTGAATAATTAAATTGTCACGTGGAGGCCTCCAATATGCACCAGGGTTTGAATTTTGAATGTTTTGGGTCACTAGACACTGATTTTTTTTTTTTTTTTTTTTTTTTTTTAAATCGCTACCAGCCACAGTTAAAAGATATCTTTTTACTAATTGTTCAAAAATAGTGGAGAAAGACAGTCCAGGCATTTTGTCATCCCTCGTCATCACAAATGTAAAGCTCATCAGCTTGCTATGTACAAGTTACTTCCAGACAACAGCATTGATGTTTTTCAAGTGCCACTGCACTCATCAGAGCTTTTACACTCACTGGTATAAAAGCTTTTAACAAGCTCTAAAAATGTTTTTCATGGAGTAACGTAATTAAAAAACTGCACCTGTCAAGTGTCTAGCAAACCTGTTACCGTTGCCTGTCACAGCCAATTATTCCATACATCTAGTAAAAGTTTGTCAATCTTAATATCAGTACACAAATTTGCAGGTCTATTTATGTGCATGCGTGTATTTCAATGAAAGTGAACACACTGGCTTATGGTCAGTAAAGCAACCATAACGAAACGTGACAGAGAAACGCTGATATAATGAGGTCTACAATCTGAGTCTGTCCAGTCCTCGGAGAGTTAACCAAAGACAGCACTGAAATTCACAACAATCGACCCGAATAAACAGGAGAGGGTGGAGAGGTAGTATCACTGATGGATGCCAACTGAACTGGTAGCTTTCATTTCAAGCACTATTGACTAAATACCCAGCTATCCACTTCTCTTGGGGAAACTACTGTGTATGAGTCTCTTATCATACACACTGAACTGCAGCTCCTGTTTTAGCTATGTCTCACACCCTAATGAGCCGATGTAAGATTCTTTTTTATTAAATCATGTAGTGTCTACAGCTGTTTTATCTGACTGAGACCAAGCTGCCAGCAGCAGGTTGATTTAGTGCCAACTTTGTTATCTGATTGATTTGATGTTTAATAGTCATGCTAAATTCAAATTGTCTGAGATATTTTTACCAAAATGTTTTTTAAATTTTGTATGTAATTGTTTACAGCTAACTGATGTAAAGTAGGCCTTGTCTTCTGTTTTATTCTTGAATTCAGAATTTAGTAGAAAATTTCTTGCTATTATTAACTATACAAAAAGGATCTGACTTTATAGGTAACAATGACAAGTAAAAGTTTTGCTTTGCTGCTGCAAACATCTCTTTAGTTACTTTTCCCCGACTGTAACTCCCCATCTTATCCTTCATACTGTCTCTATATCCATTGTTGCCCATGTTTTTCGGATCTATTGCTTGTCTGTGCATCTGTCTCTTGCCTCATTCTGCTACCTGTAGCACTGTGGTGGCTGATGTGTCAAGTCTGTCCAGGTCTCGCACAGAGGAGTAGTGATTTTTTTCTCTATTAACTGTTTGGTTGCAGCTGTCTGCCCTGCCTTCATATCTTTCCCTTCCCTGTGTCTCTCCTATCATCTGTTTCTCCAGCATAGTCACTTCTTCCACGCAGCTGTTATTTGGTATGAGCATTTTCTGCCACACCTCAGTCAAAAAAGAACAGACGGTTTTGGGGGATCAACACCACTTTGAACCTGAACATCAAGTTGGCCAATGTGTCCCAAACCGATTCTGGTGTTATTGGAAAAGATGAGTAAAAATGGAAATTAAATAAGCCAGAGCTGTGGGAAAGAATAGCATAATAATGCATTTTGTTCTCTGTGTTTGTGTTTGTGTTTGTGTGTGTGTGTGTGTGTGTGTGTGTGTGTGTGTGTGTGTGTGTGTGTGTGTGTGTGTGTGTGTGTGTGTGTGTGTGTGTGTGTGTCTGTGTCTGTGTCTGTGTCTGTGTCTATGTGTGTGAGTGCTTGTGTGTTTAAACAAAGACCACATCCAGATTTTGGTATGACTCTCTCCAGAGCAAACAAACATTCTTAAATATAAAATTAATCAAAATGGTACTTTTGAAATGCATGAACAATATTGTCAAGTGCATAGTGTGAAAAATGCATCTTCCGAATGTACGCGTAGAGGCACAAACATGGAGATACAAACACACCCTCAAAAGTATGCCCCTAATCTCCAACTATGGAAGAAATGCTGGCATAACAGGACCCTATTCAGTGTGTTTCCTTCCTCTGTATTCTTGTATGTGTGGTATTGTGCGTGTGAATATCTGCATAAACAGGATGTAATACGCAAAATACCTCCAGCCAAATACTGTGACCACTTTTCAACAGTTCAGCTAACGAGCTGTGAAATATTTCAGCTGTAAAGACAGATCAAGCTCTGAACTGGCAACTAGAACTGAGCCTCTCTTACAGCTATGCTGTTCACCAAACAACCCAAGTGAGCTTGAGCAAGGCACTAAAACCCTGGTGTTCAAGAGCAGCTGATATGCAGCTGATACAATAGAAGATGGTATATAAATATATATAAATATAATATATAAAGAAAGTGTATATAGTATTGAGGAAAATATGTACAGAAATAACCTTATGTAAGCATATTCATCGCTGGTGGGTGAGTGACTGATTGAGTGACAGAGTGAGTGAGTGAGTGAGTGAGTGAGTGAGTGTGTGTGTGTGTTTTAGTGTGTGCATATTAGTTACCTCTCAGAAAGCTGTCTGATCTGGGGAATGCCCATGTACTTGTGGAAATGTTCAAGCACATTGACCACTCCCTGCAGCAAGTTGGCCACCTCACCATATTGCCTCCTTCTAGTCATGGCTCTGGATCACAACACACGTGAATTATTTCTATTATTATATTTTTAAAAAAATCTATTTTTATATTCTCTGTATCTCACTTACAAATGTAAATCGCTTTCAAACACACTTTACTTAAAAAGTAAAGTTTCCATTACTTTTGTTTCCATCTATCTATATTTTCTTCTTGTTTTGCAGTACAGTGTACAGTAGCAGCTTTTACCCACAGGCCACTGATTTTCTCAACATTATTGAAAACAGATCAGATTGCAATAAAACTATCATTCAGCTGACAGCAACTAATGCTTTACAGAGTCTCCACACACCTTAAAATACTTCATTTTGGTCAAATAAGCTTTAGGGGTAAACTGTGGAGTCTTTTGTACCCACTCTAAAGAGTCCACACCTCCTGCCAACATATGCAGGTGGTTGAGGGTGGTGATGGATGTAGTTAGGTGGCGCTTGGCATGGTCCAACTGCTTGATGTCCCTTGTAATCTCCTTCACCTGTGCGGGAAGAGAACAAGTCAGACAGACTGGTCTATAGAGAGAGACGAAGAAGGAGAAAATAGCACGGAAGAAAGGGGGAAGTAAAAGTACAGAGATGGGAAAGAAGGAGGCACGCACAGGTGAACAAATGTAAGAGAGTTGTTTACTGGATGGAGCAATAGGATGAAGAGAAAGAGCAAGATGAACAATGCACCCACTGGTTTGAGAAATAAGTGCTCGTACATGCCTCCTGAGGTAGGATCTGCTTGCCAATCTCCCCCCTCATCCTTTCTCTAGTCACCCAACCTACTGGCCTTCCTCTGACTCTCACCGACACAAACAAACACACTCAAACAGCACTGCAGGCAACAGACAGACACATGGAGGGTGCATTACCTCGGCTTTAAATAACTCTCCCCACTGTCCTCTATTGTAACACAGGGAGGATACAGGTTGTATCTCCCCTGTGCTAATGTCATGTCCCTGATAAGCTTCAACAAGCCACCTTTGTGTGCGTGCGTGTGCGTGCGCATACCATTTGTTCAGACTTCTCTGCCTTGTCCTTGATGTCTTTGATTTTGCCAAAGAGCTGTTGGATGGCTATCTGGGCCTCCTCCAATGCCTGCACAAAACAAACAGAGCACAGAAGGCAAATTTTTAACTACTGTGTAAGAA
This sequence comes from Xiphias gladius, assembly GCF_016859285.1. Classification (NCBI taxonomy): domain Eukaryota; kingdom Metazoa; phylum Chordata; class Actinopteri; order Istiophoriformes; family Xiphiidae; genus Xiphias; species Xiphias gladius. The sequence continues at coordinate 13,898,363 of NC_053406.1, read as the reverse complement.
CAACTGAGAATGTGTGTGTGTCTTTTTATTCTTAGAATGGGCAACACTGCAAGTCAGTGGTCTGAGCAGACTTGGCCCTGAGGCCAAGGCCCAGCTCAGCACATCCCTAATAATGTCAGAATAACGCTCGAAGCAGAAACAGCAGCAGGAAGTGGAGGAAAAATGGAAAACCAAACAGAACTGTTCGACCACAACCTTGGGGGGAACACAGAGATGAACCTCTTCTCTCTCAGTTTCCTCTCACAGACTGACTGAAGAAAGTTATCATGTGACACCTCTACTGAATGGACATCTACAAAGTTTTTCTACCTGGTAGCTGATCAATCAGTAGAGCAATACAGAGTACAACTGTATGGATACGGAAAAATTAAAAAGGTCCTCTGCTGTCTGGTATTTTCACATAACGCACAATACAGGTTAGAGGTCATACATTCTTCTTCCATCTTCATCATTTACAGATGAACTTTCTCACTGTACCTTCATAAACTGAGCTGGACAGACTTCAGTGTACTGTGCATTAATTGCGAATGAGTCAGCCTAACAAATTGCAAATCAAACTGTACCCTGGTGTCTGTTGGAAACATCAAAAGTGACATTGAAGGGTCGAATGTCTGGTTTTTCATTTATCCACAAATTCATGGGGAGAGAACATGGAAACCCTGTCAGTAGCTGATGGTAAAACATATTTATTTCTTATTCCGCTTTTAATTTAAGTGCATCTCCCCATATATAAAAAAAAAATAATTTCAATTTATTTCCTAAAAAAAAAAGAAGAAAAAAGTAAGCTTTGAATAATTCTTGTTGTGAGAAGGAAGGTGGAGGCAATATCTGTGTGTCAGTTGTGGTGTGCAAGTCTGGGTCAAATTCCATGGGATATTTTTTTTTTTTTTATCCGGTCGCGCCACTTGCTTTGGTCCATGTGAAAAATTATCCGGCCAATGCCCATTCCCAGCTCTAAAAAGGGGGGTATGTCAAACACACTAATTGGACGTCTAACTGACAAGTGATCTAGATATCTGACATTGATTGTTCTTAAGTTGACGCACAGGCCATAAGGCTAAGCTCTGCATAAAGGCTGTCACTATAAAAGCTAAAGAGATCATTAGCAGTTTTAACAGCCTATAAAGCCAGACCGGATTAGATAACATTAGTCAGATACAATTATAAGATAGCTGAAGTGCTATTCTAATATTTCCCCATCATCTGACATGGCAGCTGTTCTTTGATGGTCCTAAACAGAGATTTTGCTCTGACATCTGATTCCAAGATAATTGGCTTCACTTGGCCCGATGCTGTGGCGGCACTGCAGACACAACTTTGACTCTCCTCACACTGTCTCTCTCTCACTCTCTCAATCACACAAACACACACACACACACACACACACACACACACACACACACACACACACACACACACACACACACACACACACACACACACACACACACACACACACACACGCACACAGACACATGCACACAAGGAATGCTAACAGCCGGCAGCAGCTGTGCAAGGAATTTACCACTTTTACAAGCACCTCTAAGAAACAAGTGGACAGCGAGAGAACAAACACACAAAAATCGTGCAACGTGCGTGCGCACACACACGCACACACACACACACACACACACACACACACACACACACACACACACACACACACACACACACACACACACACACACACACACACACACACACACACACACACATAAATACAGCTCGTAGTGACAGCAGAGGATTAATTTTCCTTCCTGAGTGGTGTCAAAGAGCAATGCTTGGTGATGGTGTCGCAGTGACACAGTCAAAGTCAAAGACGGCACCATATGACCAACTCATAAAGTCACAGAAAAAAAAAACGTTTTGGCGTTTAACCCTCTGTGGGTAGTTTTAATCTGACTGTTCTTAAACAAAGCTAAAACTTCATCTACTCTGTGTCATATGACCTTCTGTCAAGAAAGTCGGCCATGTAGGCCAAAAGAGAAGAACTCTTTGGGTTAGGTACTGACTAGTCTTTAATCAAGATGAGCAAAAACTGACACCAGCTTACGTGTGTAATTCTGTATTTTTATGCCTCATAAAACCCTCTGGTTGTTAGGTGATTGGATAACTGAATTGGAAGAATGAAGGCAAGTTATGTGATTACTCTTTGATCTGAGAGTGAGAAGGAAGGGAGGGCCACTGAATCTTTATAGAGGTTCCCTGGAGGACATCTTGAGCAAACAAAGTGCATGCAGAAGAGGGGCCAGAATCTCCAAGGCTGCAATTGTTGCTCATGCAGACTCAGCTGAGTCAGTCTGGCTTGCTTCCTAGCGTTAATTTCCTGTATTTAGCCTTGAGGAAAGCAGAGAGAGACCACTGCCCAGCAGGCGCCTCCATGCCCAAGATGTTATCTGCTCTCACACAAACATGAACATATACACATGCACAGTGTATCACTAACATGTAATAAGCAGCACATGCTCCATGACACACATTAAGTGGTATTATAGAGTTTAAAAAAAAGGAGTGGGGAGCTTCTTTGCAAAGCTTGAACAGGATTGGGATGAACTTCACTCCTCGCTTTGACAGACATCAGTTTAGCTTTCTAAAGTAGAGGGTATATTAAATGGCACTTCTGAGTTTAGTTTAGCCAAAGACAATAAATCAGACCAACCCAACACTGTTATTTTTACAGTTGAAACATTGCCTGAGTACAATGCTTCATGTAAACATTTTTAGGGAGACAATTTAGAGAAAAGAGTGTTTCACTTAACAGAGAAAAACAATAGCTCAGGAAATGTTTTGTATGGAATCACTCCTCGAGTTAAAAATACTGTTTTGTCATGGCTAAAAAAAAAAAAACGAAAGCACCACTTCTAATGCATTCTGTTGTAAATAGCAATATGCCGCTACACTTTTCCTTAATTGTTTCAATCCCTTTCATATTCAGTCCCAGAAAACAATACAACATTTTGGCACAGTTGGTGTTTGCAGATAATGAAATAGTCAGATTTAATGAGCTACTCTTAAAAAGTCACTAAATAAGGCACGGACTGATAGAATCTGCAGTGTGACCCCGATTTTAAGAAATAAAAATTAAGAAAGCAGAAAGTTATAAACACTGCAAAACTGTAAATTAGGAGAAAGAACAAAGAAAGCAACAGTTTAGAGTATTATAGTATCATAGTATAGTATAAGACAGAGCTCTGAGAAGCATGGAAACTAAAACAAGCTGTGAACAGTCTTTTCGAAGTTAACAATAAATATTTACATTTAAGCCGATTCTATAGGAAGACCACCCAACACTGTATTTTCTAATGCAGCCCTCTTGATAGCACAGTGGACATAAGGAGAACACACATTTAACACACACAGAAAGAAAAAATCAAATGCCAGGAGTCTGCAAGTAGCAAGACTCCTTATTGAGGTTTGACCCTTTAAGTGTGTGTGTGTGTGTAAACTGTTGTGCACAGCAGCTCGCTATGGCAAAAGCCTGAATAGCAATCAATTAACATGAAAGTGAATGGCCGGCAATAATTGATAACAAATGTTTGGTCTTGTTAATGAGATCCTCACCCTCAGACCACACATGAATTCCAACTAAAATGCTTTCACATCCATAATTTTCATTATAGAAAGATCAATAAATACTAAGTATCCTCTTCATTAGCACATGATCTTAAGTTCAGCTCACTGTGGAGCAGGTGTGCAAGTGGTGTCCACATCATCATGACAATGGGCAGGCAAGAACACCATACAATGGCCACTGTGTGTGGTAGGAAACTCTTGGCTGGCAGACTAGTACCAGATATAGATATTGTGTGTGTGTGTGTGTGTGTGTGTGTGTGTGTGTGTGTGTGTGTGTGTGTGTGTGTGTGTGTGTGTGTGTGTGTGTGTGTGTGTGTGTGTGTGTGTGTGTGTGTGTGTATGTGTGTGTCATCGTGTGCGCGTGTACATTTGTTTGCATTTGCCAACACAGCCAGACTGGTGGGGAGGTTCCCACAATGTGCCCTCATCTCCAGCGCTTGAGGAAATCATACAGGTTAGAAGGATTAGTCTGGACTGTCGTAATTTCTGGTTAATGACAGAGTTCATGTCATTATAATTGAGTCTGTCTCTCTGCCACTGAACACCATGTATTACAGTCAATCATAGTGTCACCAGTTTGGCTTGTGTGGCTGTGTGTGTACGCTTCTGTCTTAATGCGATGCAACAGCCATTCCAGTGGTGCTTGAGTATTCATTGGCTGGAACTTCCCATGCAAAGCTACAGTATATGGTCTCGTGGCAAATTAAGGTTATCTAACTCAAAGTATCTCCTAAATACTGATGTTACTTATTCACAACATCATCACGAAATCTCAAAACCTCACCTTATTTATTACTATTATTATTTATTCATATATTATACACATGATACATAAACACTTTTTCATTATCACCTTTTAACAACAGTCAATAACACTGTTGCTGTGGGTTCTGTCCTTCAACAGAGCTTTAATCACATTGCCAGCTGCTACAGTAAATTAAAGGACAAATATTACATGTGCAATAACTTCAATACAATACGAACAAGAAAAACAATAACATGAGGAACAGACCAGTCAACACACTAAATATCAGCTCTATTAGCTGCCAGGGTCTGACCACTAAGACAGTCACATTTCCACACTTTCACTCCTGCAGCATATTACTAACTGACTCCCTATAGGAAAATCATTCCCCAGACCTCCACTTTCTCTCTCCTCCCATCTTGCTCTCTCCATCCTTCTCTATAAATGTTACCATCTTGGGTTTCAACCTGGGGATTGCATTTAGCTCAGTGAGTGAGTCCAGTCAACAGTAGAAATGACTAAATTGCTGATCCTTTTGGTTTTATTCTATTGCTCTTTATGTTTCAATCATCATCTTGAAATGAACACCTCTCCATCTTTCCATCTGCAGAATGGATTTTCCCTCTGGAAATGTTGGAATGGCTCTGTGGGGCTGGAAAAATAAACTAGAATTATTGTGTGTGACTGTATAATGTTATTGGTCTGGATGGGATTTAGAGCATTTCCCCTACCAAACGGTAGCTAACTGGGAAAGACTGGGCCACCGGGCCAGACACCCTGACGACAACACACACCTAATCATGTCAGCTGGTCAGAACATACACGGCTCACCCATCAGGTGTCACATTCCCTTTTAGCCACAACTCCTTGAGAGAGCAAGGACCTGGATTAAATCAGCAGGGGTTGTTCTTTTCCATCATTCTCCCACAAGAAAAGGCAAGACTCAAAAGGCTTGGTTTAAAAGAAATCTAAGTATTTACATACGGGAATCTATTTCCCAGACGTATTTTCCATAAAGAGGGGCAGTTTGAGCAGCAGGAATGGATCTGAGTCATCTTGTCCTTTTCCATGGAAGCAATGTGAAGAAAGGAAAGAGCAGGAGAGGGGGAGGAACATTTTTGTCTCGGTTGGGAGTAACCAATGAAAACATTCTAACTTAAGGAGAAGGATGCTGTTTTGAACACCACACGTGATGAATAGGCATGGCAGTAAGCATGTACAATATGCAAATGTGGTTCTTTATCTCCCCCATTAGCGCAACCACGGTCCACATGCTGTGTGAGGAGCGATGCTGTACAATACTACCAATTCGAAGTCCAACAGTTTTGTCTAACCACTGCAGTATGTTCCTTCATGACTTGCAGCTTAACTCACCTGTCTACCATCCTGGCCCACATTGGTCTGGCCTCTCACCACCGTCCTGATATTGTCGTCCAGACGCCTGTGAAATGTGACACAAAATGGCTGTCACATTGAGGGCAAACTACAAACAGCAATAAAATATCTACCATTGTATAATTTACATCTACTCACCGAATCTTCAGACGAATCTTGTTTACCACATCATCAATATTAGCCAGAGACTGAGGGGAAATAAAAGGAAAGAAGTCTAAAAAACATAAACCAATCGCAACCAATGTGTTGTGCTGTTGACCCTATATTTTACAGAAAAAACCAGACCTCTGAACAAAAACAAATGCTTTCTAGCACTTTGTGCATCAATTTGTGCTTAAACAAACTTCAGATTATAAAAATCTGTTCTATAATATCCACACCTCATATGCAGGACAGGTGGAACCTCTCACCTGATGAATTAAAAACCAAAGTAAGGGACAATACATGCACACTACTAGGAACCCTTCTATAGTATATAAGCACAAACTGTAGAGGTACAGTGACCCCCATGGACATGGAGTATATATACACATGTATTATATATGGATACAGTATACACATTATACTTTACATTATGTATTTTTTCATATATACACAATTCTACATATACACACAAACATACATACATATATACATATACATACATATAT